>NW_026294402.1:65681564-65929064 GCF_007827085.1 Peromyscus californicus insignis
AAATGTTTAAAAATGAAGGAATTGCATGAATAGTAAGTTATCTATGTTGAGACTATTATGGACAAAAGTGATATTTATGCATAATTTCTAAATATTACAAAATATAAGTGGCATATTTGTACATATTTATTGTGTGTGTGTGTGTGTGTGTGTGTGTGTGTGTGTGTGTGTGTGTGTGTGTGATAATCAGAGCCCTCATTATTTCCATCTCCTTGGGTTTAACTACTTTTTGTGTGTGTTAGGAATTCTCAATCTCTTTTGTTTGGTAGTTTGTCATTAGCTGCAGTAGAGCAGAGTTGCCCTACGTAGCCATACAATACCAGAGCATGGCACTCCTCCTCTTCTAGGTTTTGGTGTCCACTAGCTACCCCTCACATTCCTGCCTTTCTTGCTAACTTCTAGTGGCCCCTGTTATACTAATGGCTTTAGCAGTACTTGCAGTATTACATAGTAACATGATATGAAATTGTCCAACATGTGTGTTCTAAACTATAAAAATCAATAATTGTGAAACAGGCTACTTACCAGAAGTGACTCTTTGACATACAGGCACGTCAAGAGGAGCATGCTGCTAGTATTGGTCCCGAGCTCCTGAGGAAAAAGCGCACAACTCTGGCTGAAAGAAACACTTGTCAGCTCTATATCCAGACAGATCACCTGTTCTTTAAATACTATGGAACACGAGAAGCTGTGATTGCCCAGGTATTTAAGTTACTCACCACGTTATGAGTTCTCCTACTGTTTTCTTATATAAAAGCGAAAGAAATTATACAGTTTCACTTGTGCCATGGGGAATCTGTAAACTAAGTGCAGAGGACATGGAAAGACCATTTTAGATTTTGGATTGCTAGTCAGAAGAGAGATAAAGGGAATAATTTCCTAAAGTTGCTGATGACACTGAACTTAGGCTTTTGTTATTATTTGTTTTGTTTTGAAAGGAAAGTGTTTTGGACTTGGGGCTGGCCTCATGCATGGTAGACAAAAGTACGAAACTTACCTTTGAAAACAATTCCATCTTCATTTTGCATTTGAAAGAGAGAATAGGAATTTTTCCAATAAGAAATGTATAATTTCTGTTTTGTGTCTCATTGTACTTACTTAGCATTTTCCAAGTAAAATTATTATTTATAGTTTTTCCCTGCCTTTCCCCATGAGAACAAGTCTTACTTTCTGGCCCAGGATGGCTTGAATTCAGTTTGTGCTGAGGCTGTCCTTGAAGTCATGGTAATCCTCCTGTTTCAGCTCCTAAGTGTGCTGGGATTACAGGTTTGCTCTACCACACTACCTATGGTAATGTCTATTAATCCTTATGAAAATAGAAATGTTTGAGGGTACCCTTTAAAATGTCTTTTTATGTTGAAGATAACTAGATAAAGTTTGTTAAATTTATTTTTGACTCAAAGGATTTGAGACGGAGAAGATGGGGTGCTGTGGTGTAGCTGGTGATTGCATTTTGGTGGTGGGAATAGACAGTGAAAGTTTAAGAAGTCTGAAAAATAGAAGAATACAGTAAGCTATAGTTGGAGGATAGTGAGAAAATGGGGAGCAATGAGAACATTCAAAGGGCAGGGGACAGCTCTGTAGAGAGACAGTGTAAGCGAAGAGGGACGCGGGTATTCTTAAATGTGCACTGTATTTTTTGAAGAGAAAGTGCTCTTGAACATTCACTAAGGACTACAGTCATGAAGAAAAGGGACCCTTTAAGGAGGAGTCACCATTTGAGGAAGTAGAAATGGTTAGAGAAGGGAAACTCAAAGGTAAAGAGGGAGGAACTCCTTTAAAGCATATGTAATCATGCCTGGAGAACTACCTGAATCCCTACAGATGAGAGTGGAACAGGAATAGTGAGAAAACTGGATTAGGCATTGGGAGCACTGAGGCCAGGCATGTGAGTTTAGGATGGACCCTTTAGTCCTGCCTTCCTGTTCCCTAGAGTGTTTATTGGTATAGACTGCTTTTGAAATGTTTTCATTAATGCTACTTTTTGACCATCTTCTGTGCCTTCCCAACACATTTTGGAAGTATATATACATATTTTCACTTAAGTGGTAGCCAGGGTGCTATTTTGTAGATGAGTTGGAAGGTTGTGTGCAGAGTGGTCAGAGCCAGTGCTTAGGTGGGAGTCAGCTAAGTAAACAGACACCTCTTTGAGATCTTTCATTAAATTTATTTCCTTTTAGAATTTAAGTAGATGTAATACCCTTTTTATATTCAGATTATCTCCCTCCTATATACCTTGTTATAGTAAACCTTTATTAACTTATAGAGACCTTCTCTATTTCATTACCAGTTAATCCCCAGCCCCTGAAACAGTGCCTAGTACATAGAAAGTAATCAACAAATCTTTTGGAATTTGTGCCAGTGCAGCAACAGAAGGACTATTGAGAAAGGAATGCATGTCCTGATAATGTTAGATTGTTGTAGAAAGTGTTTGAGTTTTAAGGACAAATAAAGACATTCCAGGCATTAAGGTGAGTACAAAGGAGGGGACATGGGACTCTGCAAGCTGGATTGATGAAGCAGTTTTTAATAGGACTGAAGTAGGGGGTGCACTTAACTGATTGATTCATTGGTTGGTCGATTGGCCAGAGCCTGGGAAAAACAGAATATCCACTCTGCCCTAGCTCACTCATCTTTTCCATTCTGTTCAACACATAGTATACACATTTTAAAATTTAAATGTATAGCATAGTTCTTGGTGTTACAAGGAAAAATTAATAATCTTTTTCATAATTTAACAATGCCTCTAAAATGTTTTGTTCTTTTTTAATTACTAGATATCCAGTCATGTTAAAGCGATTGATACAATTTACCAGACTACAGACTTCTCCGGAATCCGTAACATCAGTTTCATGGTGAAACGCATAAGAGTAAGGAACTCCAGTAAAGACATTTTAAAAAGTAATGCGGGTGCTGGAGAGATGGGCTCAACAGTTAAAAGCACTCATGCTCTTTCAGAGGACCTGGGTTTTGTTCCCAGCACCCACATGGCAGCTCAAAAACTGTCTATAACTCCGGTTCCAGAGAATCCAATACCCTTTTCTGGCCTCCGTGGGCACCTACCTACATGCATGTGATGCGTTTACATACATGAAGGCAAAACACACATAAAACAAAAATAAATAAATCTTAAAATTAAAAAAAATAGTAAGGATCAAGTTTACAAAGAAAGAAAATACTTGCTTTTTACTTGATCTTTATACATGAAATAACATAGTAAACATAATTTAAATCGTATCTACCATATCTACTCTTGTTGCTTCTCTTACTTTTGGCACGCATGCACATACACACAGACACACACACACAGTTTATGATTTAAGAAACAAATTTAGGAGTCTCGGGAGATTGTTCAGTTGGTAAAGTTTCTGCCATAAAGAACCTGAGTTTGGATCCTCAACCCATGTAAAAGCCAGTTGTGGCCCCATGTATTCATAACTTCAGTACTGGGAGAACAGAGATAAGCTGATCCCTGAATTGCTCATTGGATAGTCGATTTGATGAGCCCCAGGTTCAGGGAGCAACTGTGTGTAGCTAGAGTTTTCCTGCCTGGTCCACAGTCAGGACAAATCTCTCTCAGCCGCCAGTCCCAGAGCCGCTCAGACCCAACCAAGTAAACACAGAGACTTATATTGGTTACAAACTGTATGGCCGTGGCAGGCTTCTTGCTAACTGTTCTTACAGCTTAAATTAATCCATTTTTATTAATCTATACCTTGCCACGTGGCTTGTGGCTTACTGGTACTTTACATCTTCCTTGTCCTGATGGCGGCTGGCAGTGTCTCTGACTCAGCCTTCCACTTCCCAGTTTTTTCTCCTCCTTGTCCTGCCTATACTTCCTGCCTGGCCACTGACCAATCAGTGATTTATTTATTGACCAATCAGCAACACATTTGACATACAGACCATCCCACAGCAACTGTGTCTCAAAAATAAAGTGGAGAGCATTAGAGGAAGACGCCCAGTGTCAACCTCTGACCTCCACATGAACATATACACATACCACTGCAAGACTCAAATCTGCAAGGCTTAATCTATACTGCAATAGAGGTAACAGTACTGCTTTGGTCTGATAAACATGGTTCTAACTCCCCCCTTTTTTATTACTAGTTTTTTAAGGTTTGCCTTGTGCATGGTTGTTTTGGGTGTGTCCCTTTTGTTTACTCTAGGACAGAGGAAAAATAAATACAGTGTTTAAATAAAATTAGAAGTTGGAGAAACACTTAGGGTCTTGAAAATTTACAGCTTACAATGTCATGTGTCAGGTTTTGAGAAGTCTTCTAAGAAATAAAACTGTTCCTCTAAATTTGGCTATGGAATCCTCTTCTGTGGTAACATCATTTGTAACTCTCAAAACCTATTGTACAGAACCACAGGGTACTGAATGTAATTTCTTGTCATTTCTGTTATACTGGTGATAGCTAAAATTGAATCTAAATATTAGGTATATTAAAAATGGGTAGTTAATATTTAAGTGTTACTGATTTTAACTAAAATGATAATCTCAGTTACAGTCCTCTAAGCTGCCATATTCTTCACTGATACACACATTATCTTCAGAGTACCAGTAATTTTACTAAACTCTACCTTTCCCCAAAAGTTGTTAGATATTCATTGTTTTCTATTGTTGTATTTTATTGCTTGGGAAAATTACTGTTCCAGTTTATATGCAGATAAATATTGAATCACTGATAAATTAGGCTAAGTAAAGAATTTTCTGAATTTCTTAAATATATGTGCATATCTTTTAAGTTTCTAATTTTTAAATGGATATACCTGGGTTTTAAAAAATTTACCCTCTTATAAAAATTTTTACCATAAGGTTTCTTTATATTTTCATATTTTTCTTAAAATGACTTGATAACTATATATACTAGACATTTTTAGTATATATAGAGTTTATCTAAAAACAGCTGAAGGTATTCCTTACTTTGAAAGGTAGTGTAATTAGATTTTGCATTGGTTTATCTCAAGGTGCAATATGGTTTATATTATATGAGTCACTTATAATCACTAGAAATCCTTAAATGTGCAAGTAAATGTGGAAAATAGTTTGAGCATTGGTTTTACTGGCAAAGCAATAAAATGTAACATAATAGAAAATAGTGAATATCTAACAACTTTGGGGGAAAGGTAGAGTTTAGTAAAATGATTGTATCAGTAAGAATATGGTAGCTTGGAAGATCATAACTGAGATTATCATTTTAGTTTAAATCAGTACTTAAATATTAACTACCTATTTTTAATATAGCTGACTAAAATTTAGATGCAGTTTTTAGTTATAGCTAGTATAACAAATGTCAGAAAATTATTTCTATATGAAGTGGATAAAGGCATTTTTATGCCTTCATGCATGGGTTGTTATAATATATACTTACCTGATTTTTCATAGTTTTGTATTAAATGACGACAACTAACTGTGTACAGTTAATTGATACTTAAACCGGAAGTTCTGAAGTGTGTCCTTAGATCATTGTTCACAGTGGCGTTTAATCCTGCCTCTGAGCCTCTTGGTTTCTGGAGGGTGTAGATCCTAAGAAACTGTAATTCTCACTGTATCAGTTATAGCTGACCTTTCAGACTGAGTTTGCCTTCTAGAAAAACATTTACTTTCATATAGATCTTTTCTAAGATCTATTACCCAGTTTGTGGTGTGATTTCCTAGGAAAGCGAACTGCTCTAGGATGCAGGAGGATAGTGGGCATCGGTGGAAGAAGCAAGGTTGATACTTGAAAGTGTTGTTTAGTAAAAGTTTGGTGTTGATTGTTCTTCAGATTAGGAAGGAGGGAATGTGGAGGAGAGCAGTAGCTAAGTATTAGATAAAAGATTTGCAGAAACAGTTTAAAACAGTAAGAGAAGTTGAAAGTAGAATTCAAAATTCTTACATATATCCAAGAAAACAATGAATCAAGAAGTTAGTTGGGTTTAACTCACGTGCAAGAAGAATCAGGAAAATCTGGCAGACTTTGTCTTGGACTCCATACTTATTTCATGTTCTAGTTATTAGCTGGTGATGAGGTTTTTGTATCTTTATACTTGTCCGCATTTGTAGAGCTCCCATAACGAGACCTGCTGAGACAGTTGAGTTTGAGAAACCATACTTCCTTTACTAGAACTTAGGTACAGTGTCTTTTCTCTATGGCTTCTGTTTAGGAATCTGGCAGATCCTTGCTGGGAAATTTACGATCTTCAATTTCATTTTCCCTGCCCTGCTTTCCTTTTGTTCTTTTCGTTTGTGTGTTTATGGTTTCTGTGGCCAGTTCAGGACTGTGTGTAGTTCTCTAGAACCCACAAGAGTGTTGTCCAGGTCTATGTGGGAGGAGGTGGGTAGGAAACAACCAATAGTAATTACTTATTTAAATTACTGTTTTGGATTTTAGATCAATACCACCTCTGATGAAAAGGACCCTACAAATCCTTTCCGTTTCCCAAATATTGGTGTGGAGAAGTTCCTGGAGTTGAATTCTGAGCAGAATCATGATGACTACTGCTTGGCCTATGTCTTCACAGACCGGGATTTTGATGATGGTGTTCTTGGTCTGGCATGGGTTGGAGCACCTTCAGGTAAATTGTGTGATAATGTCTTAATACTCCGAAGGAAAAGCAACTTTGGGGGAAGATTAGGTTTTACTAAGTGTAGGAGAAAACAGTGCCTATACAGGACTTTAATTCATATAACCTGAGTTAAGACCAGATGCACAGCTGGGCAGCGGTGGCGCATACCTTTAATCCCCAGCACTCGGGAGGCAGAGCCAGGTGGATCTCCGTTGAGTTCGAGGCCAGCCTGGTCTAGAGAGTGAGATCCAGGACAGGCACCAAAACTACACAGAGAAACCCTGTCTCAAAAAAAAAAAAAAAAAGACCAGATGCACAACAATGCAAATGGTGGAATAGATGAAGCAGCTTTTTATTTTTTAAAAAAAATGTATGAGTTGACCTTGTGGTATACACACATGTAATCTCAGCTCTTAGGCTGATTCAGGAAGTTTGGGAAGGTAAGTTCAAAGCCATCCTATACTGCATAGGGAGACCCTGTCTCAACTAAGTAAAGAAATAAATAAGTAAAAATTTAAAAACAAAAGAGGAATATGGGAAGTACCCTGATTTTGGGATTTCTAGAAGCTGACACAATTTTGTGGGAAGAAGTAGTACTTGTGACACTCTAAAAGGGAAACCTACATTTTCCTACAAAAGCTAAATGCTACTAAATTCCCCTGCTGCTTGGAATAGGGCCAGAAAGTCAAAAGGGCAAAACTCTGTTTTTACTTTGTCGAAAGGAGAAACAAAACAAAAAACAAACAAATAAAACAAAAAAAAAACTTATAGTCTTTTCTGTTCTGCAGTGAGAGAAAGAACAGAAAAACTCTGGTCAGAAGCAGCAGATAGAAAGAAAACATATCTGATTTCCTCTGGTCTTTATTTTTACAGCAGAGATGTGCTGCCTGAGAGGCAGTCTATGCAGCAAGCCATGTGCCACATATGGCTCTGTTGGTATCATCCATGATCACTATGGAGATGGGGTCCATCATTGAGACGGTTGAGATGAGTAGTCCCCATCCCATTACAGTGGGTTTGAGGGAGTTGTTGACAAATTCAGATTTACTCGCTGAAAGATGGGTAGAAAGGTCCTCAGATTCTTTGGATATGAGTTTGGATGTATGGAGTCTGAGTTGTTTGTAAACTTTAAAGCCATAAACATCCCAGCACTCGGGAGGCAGAGCCAGGCAGATCTCTGTGAGTTCGAGGCCAGCCTGGGCTACCAAGTGAGTTCCAGGAAAGGCGCAAAGCTACACAGAGAAACCCTGTCTCCAAAAACCAAAAAAAAAAAAAAAAAAAAAAAGCCACAAACAGTGATTTCTCCTTTCTTCCTTTCCTTTTTTTTTTTTTTTTTTTTTTTTTTGGTTTGTTTTTTGAGGTAGGGTTTCACTGTGTGACCCTGGCTGTCCTAGAACTCACTCTGTAGACCATGCTAGTCTTGAACTCACAAAGATTTGCCTGCCTCTGCCTCCCAAGTTCTGGGATTAAAGGCATGTACCATCACCACCCAGCTGATTTCTGCTTCTGATGCCTCATTTCTATTTAAAAACTGATTTTTCTGCAGGGTGGTGGTGGCGCACACCTTTAATCCCAGCACTCGCATTAAAGTGGCAGAAGCAGGTGGATCTCTGTGAGTTCGAGGCCAGCCTGGTCTACAGAGTGAGTTCCAGGACAGCCAGGGTCACACAGTGAAACCCTGTCTCGAAAAATGCCCCCCCCAAAAAAATTGATTTTTCTTTACCTGATATAAAGCACATCTTTCTCATTCTTTAGTTTATTTTATGATTTGTTTTTTATATTTCATATTCTTAAGTAGTGTGTCTTATTTTGCATTTCTTGCTCTTTCTAAAGCAGCCAACAATAATACCCTTATTTGTATTTTTGGTGCTTTTTTTCCTCATGTTGTAAAATATACTGGATTCATGTATCACTAAGGTACAGATTTATGTCACAGACTGCTTGTCCTCCTGTAGTATTGTTTTAGTCTTTGTCTATGGTCGTCTTCTTTTCATGTTCCTTGCATTGTGACAAGTTGTTCAGCTCTTTCTCTCCCAAGATGTTTCAGATTTTATAAATTCTATTCTCTTTTCCCTTCAAATAGCTGAAATTTTTTTCACAAAATTAATGATTTCCCTTTTCCTATTACTTAGTATTATAAAAGCTTGGGTATTTATTTGGATTTTCTTTGCATATTTTCTAGATAGTCTCAGGTGAGAAATGGTTCTCATCCTGTGAACCATAGCTAGCCATGCTTGCATCACCTGAGACCTGGGAAGGAATGTTGTGGTTCACAAGCTCCACCTGTGGTCCTTTGAATCAGGAACCCTTAGTATTAGTTTCAGCAGTCCTTGGTTGGACAAGCCTTCCAGATAAACTGCTGCACACTAAGTGTGAGATTTTTGTCTCTAAAGCTTACTCACCAAATACCTCCAGAGCAAACAAGATTATTTCAGATTGGGAACCTGCTACCATTTCGCATTTTCATTTACAGACTGTGGTTCATTAAAAAAATGCCTGTAATCCTGGTGGAATCATGAGTTCAAGGCCAGCCTTCACTACCTAGTAAGACCTTGTCTCCAAAAGAAAGGAATGAGGGGTGGGAGAGGAGAGGAGGGAGGGGAAACTGCAGTCAGGATATAAAATAAATGAATAAATTTATTTTTTTTAAAAAAGGAGTGTGGGAGTAGGTGGATACTACAGGAGCTTGACCAACTTTCTTGAAATCTTTAGATACCTTCCTGCCTTTTACATACATAACTGCTTAATTTCCTTTTAACAAAGCTTTATTGTTTCTTTAGAACAGTTTTTAGAGTTACAGAAAAATGAAGCAGATGTTATGGTGAGCCCTACACACACACACACATACACACATACACACACACACACACACACCCCGCAATGGTTTTAAAGAGTGCTGTTTGGCTGGGTTGTAGGATGTCCTATACTGATGTCAGATGATTTTCTTATGATTAGATGGAGTGTGGGGGCTTAGGGACACTTAGTATTTATGTCTAGATTTCGGGATATTTGGACCATTACTTTGTGTACTACTCATTTTGCTGGCATGACACTGGGTAGAGTGTTTTTATTGTTAGGTTCTTTGTGTGGGTGAAGCAGGACTCTACCTTGGCCTGTCGTGAATAATGATAGGAGATTGAATAGTCAGAATGGAAAATAGGACTTTTTTTCCCCCAACCTTTATCTTCATTTTTTTTTCTCCCTTCTCTGCTCTTTTTCCTTCTGTGTTAATAACCTTTCCCCTTTATTTCAGGTCTAAAATACTCTCTAATTTGACTATTAAATCCCCTGCTCTGGGTCTTAGAAGGCTTTTTCCAAAAGCTCTTAGAGAGAGGATAGGCAGAGATTAGAGGCGAGAGTGAGGGAAGGAAGGAGTCTTTTCTCTCTTGTCTCAGTTATCTTAATACAGGGTTCCTGCCTTGAAATAACACCAGCAGTTTTGTCCTCTTAACTGAACTAATTTTGAATTTGATACGCACTTGATTTTACAAGGAGTGTTGCATATATAATCTACCTGGTTATCCCGGGATAATGGCTCCCACTTCCCAGTAGAGGTTACATTTTACTGCCTGCCTTTTCTGCTTTCTTAAGAGAGGAAGCTGGACGCAGGAACTCTGTTATGCTCCAGCATTATCATGTAGAGTAATTGTTGAGGCTCTGTGGGAATAGCAGAGGCACTGAGAGCCCTGGGCTCTTGCCTACTTTTTTTTTTCTTTCTTTTTATATATACAGTCCAGTAAATTACTTTGCATCAGATTAATTTATGTTATAATTTATTTTCTCTCCTTCCTTTGAGACTCCATCTTTTTGCTTATGTCTTAATTGTGTTTGTTGTTACCTTTTTCTTTTTAGATAATGCTTCATAGCTGACTTACTGAGTTTATAGTCTGTTAGTATTTCTTAATCTTTCATTTTTATTTGGTCTAGGTAATCTTTGTTAATTCCTTTTTTTTTTTTTTTTTTTTTTTTTGTTTTTGTGAGACAGGGTTTCTCAGTGTAGCTTTGCTCCTTTCCTGGAACTTGCTTTGGAGACCAGGCTGGCCTCGAACTCACTGAGATCCGCCTGCCTCTGCCTCCTGAGTGCTGGGATTAAAGATGTGCGCCACCACCACCTAATTATTATCCTTTTGTTTAGTTGCCCTAAATTTAATTTATTAAATTCTGAAGTAATTTCACTGGTCAAAAACATGGTAGTAGAGAAGATGTTACCTTATGGTTAATTATCACAGAGTATGTATGTAGTTTGTGAGCTGTAGGCCTCTTGGCTGACACAGTTGATGTAGGAAAATGAGGGTTGAAATATATTAATAGTAAGTTTCTTGTCTTTAAGTCTTTTGTTGTTTTTCAAATAATCTCTTCTTTTTCTTTTGTGCTGGAACCAGGACATCATGTACCCTACTTCTTACTTAAGGCTTTCTTGCAGTAGAGTGCTGCTTTAGGTGTCTTTGATAAAACAAAAACAAAAGCAGTATCTTCCCAGTGAACTGAGTTGACTTGGAGATTCACACTTAAAACTATGCCTTGCCAAAGGTGGAACCATCAGAAAGGAGCCTGGTTCTCAAACAGAGATATACGGGGGAGTGGCTCAGTGGCAGAGTACTGGCTTAGCATGTGTAAGACCTAGGGTTTGATCTACAGCACCAGGGAAGAAAGTCAGTCCAAAACTCAGGAAAGATTACTATACAGTTTTCTTCAGGGTTAAACAGATAACCTGTTACCATTTGATACAATGGTTTTGTTACAAAATAAATGCTATTTTGAGATGGAGGGCTCACTGTACACAGGCTGAACTTGAATTTATGTTGAACTTGGGACCTTGTTGCAGGTTCCCAAGAATTAGTGCTAGGATTACAAGTAAAGTCTTTAAGTTAGATAGCTATCACCTTCATTCAATTGCATTTCATTTGCTGAACCTCTTTAATACACCTCTGAAATATATTTCTCTGGCTTGTTCTTTCCTGTGTTAACCTGTCTCAGTGTTATCAGTTAAGTGAACATGGCTGTAGCTCGCTCAGGTTACTTACTGCTTTTGATTTGAGTAAAAACATTTCACTCTTCTCATTTTATTCACAAGTTTTATTTCTCTCTGATGACTCTGCAGCAAAATCTTACATAATGTAAAAGCAGTTACTGAGCTTGAGTTACAGTCAACTAAGTGAGATGTGTCTCTAATTGACCTTCTGGCATGTCAAAACTAGTTGCAGTATTTAAATGCCATAATTTATAAAATACAATTTATTATCTTATTTTTTCCTGTGTGATCTGAGTTGCTCCAATGTATGCTATTAGTCTATAATTATATTAAACTCAAGACTTGGAGCAGTTATTTAGGAGATTAAGCAATATATAAATCATAGGGACTATATTTAAGAAGAATGTTCTCAAAGATCTCAAGATCACTTGTATGTATGTTGCCTTAAATTAGTTAGACCTGAAAACTACAGAAACATGTTAGAGTTATTAAAAATGTGCCTATGTACTCTTTTTCTTTCAACTGTTGTGCAGTGTGGAGGCTTGTGTGCCTGGTTCAAATTTGACAGGAGTTACTTTGTACTAGTTTCACATGGCAAGTCTTCACCGAGGCAGGATATTAATTTACTACTTGCTCAAAGTTAATGTGTGGTGTATAATTCTTCCAGAGTACTTACTCATAGGTTTAATTTCCTAGTTCCTGGAATGATGCAACCTTTAGAAAAAGAACAGAAAAGATCAAATATTCATAAATCGCTCCCTGTTTTCTCTGTTTTCTGTACAGGGAAGAGTGTGTGTAGAGACCATCATGAAGGCTGTCAGTGCTTTGTGGGCTAACTCTGCACTTGACTTAGTCCTCACCTTCCCTTTCCATGAAGTGCATTATGATTTCAGCTTGCTAAATCATAACAGTTTTCCAGATTTATGTTTGTTGCCATATGTTTAATAGGAATAAAGCAATAGCTTGTTTTTGTTGTTGTTGTGAGGGTATGGGGACAAAACAAGGTCTTTACTTAATAGGCTAGTTGTGAACTTAAGATTCTCTTGCTTCAGTTTCTTGAATGCAAAGATTACAGGTATGCTCTAGTATTCTTGGCTGTAATCATGCCATTCTTGCAATTCTATTTCCAGTTGTCTTCTATTAAAGTTTTTTTCAGGAATTTAAAACATTAGACTTTTTAAATGGTTTAGTAGAATTCTATTCTATTCTAGTGTGTTGAAACTAAAGTGAAATAATTTGATTATCTGAATATCTTAATCCATTTGATTTTGTCTTTTAAAATACCAAATGAGAGAGAAAGAGACAGACAGAGAGTGTACAGATGGCTCAGTGTTAAGAATATTTACTACTCTTGAAAAGGACTCAAGTTCAGTTCCCAGCACCCAAATCAGGTGACTAACAACCACCTTTTAATTCTAACTCTAGGGGACTTGGTACCCTCTTTTGGCGTCTGTGAGTACCCACACACATGCACATACCTACCCACCCCCCACATATATAAAATTAAAATCAATCTTTAAAAATAATACTAAATAGGAAAAGCTCTTTATTTAAATAGTAAATTTTTGTGATGCTAAGGACCAAATCCAGGACCTTGGCACCTGAGACAAGTACTCTGCCACTGAGCTACATTCTTTTAAATGTGAACGTAGACTGAAGAATTTCTCATTAAAAATGTTTATAAAATTAATTAAAAGAAAGAATAAGCTTGGTGACATATGCCTATAACTGCATGTGGGAGTCTGAGATGAAAAGGATGGCAAAGGACCAGCTAGGTTGATTTTTCTCATTTATTTTCTCTTTTATTTCTTGTAAATTTCTTTGGTTGTGGAAGCATTGTCATTTTGATCTTGAACTCCAAAGTTCTTGTTAATGAAAAGACAAGGTCCAAAGTAAGTTACTGTGCTTACTCTAAGTAATTTCTTTTAAAATTTGAAAATGAATTCAGGGCACATTGCAAAATCACAATTCAGGTTTTTTTTTTTTTTAAGTTTCACAGCTGCTGAAGAGTTGTGTGACTAGTACAGTAAACTTCTAGCAAATCAGATACTCATATTCTTCCATATTTACTTTTCTGCCCTTCCTTTCTTCCCACCTTCTCTCCACCCTTCTTTTTTTCATCTCTTCTTAAATCCACGTCACTTGGTTGGTGTTTCACCAAAAGAATGCGTGACAGATGCATTGTATCGGAGGACTGCCATCCCCTGCTGAATGCTCATCACTGTTTGTAGAATTGGCTTTTGTAGAATGTACTTAAGGATATTTTAACTTTTATTTAATTTATAAGTTTTCCTTTTAAAAGATGAAGGGGTATAAGCTTTGATTCAGTATAAATGTGGACTTACTCAAATTTAAAGGAAGTAGAAATGTTTTTCTATGTTAATGGCAGCAAAATATTGAGGACTTTTTGATGCTGAAAAACATGTAAGGATTGTACTCAATCCTAGGGTTTCTTTGCAGGGACTATTAACATTTTATTTTAAATTTTTTTTTTAAATCTTGGACTGCAGGAACTTTGGAGTATTTGAGTCATTTAAGTACCAGTTGTATTTTAAATTGAAAAATATAAATGTTTCAACTCTATAATGATTTCATTTACTTTTTACCTGTTTTTTTGCAGAGGAATGGATAACTAATTTAGTCTTTTTATTTTACTTTATTACTTTTTAAAAATCTGAATTAGGAAGCTCTGGAGGAATATGTGAGAAAAGCAAATTGTATTCAGATGGCAAGAAGAAGTCATTGAACACTGGCATTATTACTGTTCAGAACTATGGCTCTCATGTGCCTCCCAAAGTCTCTCATATTACTTTTGCTCATGAAGTTGGACATAACTTTGGATCTCCAGTAAGTACTGCCTATTTATTAAAAAATTTAAAAAGTGATTAGCCTGAATTTTGTCTCCAGTGATATTTTGTGGTACAAGTAATATACATATGAATGTTTAGTGTTAATATGCCAGAGCATAGTGATGTAATTGACCATACTGAAAATAATTCTGTGAAAGCACAGAATTTTATCTGGCTCCTTTGTGGGAGGGCAGCTTTGAGATAGCTACCTCATGTCGTCTAGGCAGTCTTGAATTCTTGATCTTCCTGTCCCTACTTCCCAAGTTCTGTGAATATAGGCATGCACCAACCATGCATGGCTTAGTCTGGCTTATTCAGACAGAAGGTTATCTATCTATATTTGCTGGTTCTGAAACAGTCACCAACACTTATTACACTCAAATTTCTTTTGAATGAGTCTCCTTTTATTAGTCTAGTAAATTGTATGATGGCCTTTTAGCTTTGTTTCTGTTATAGCAATATTGTGATTTACTTGAGCATATTTTTCTATTGTGGAAATAGATTGATACTTTACATTTTCTTATGATAAATTCCTGATATACAGAAGAAGAAATAGCATAACAGGCCATGTTCCCATCATGCAGAACAGGAATAGGAAAGCTTTTCCCAAAGGGCCTACTTGACATTTTTGTTAGGCTTTGGGGGTAACATTTTGTCTTATGTTCCATGGTTTGTTTTTTCAATTCTTCAAATATGGAAAGCCTTTCTTATTTTAGGCTATGTAATAGCAGCTTATATGTAATATGGGCTCATTTACTGACCCCTGAATCAGTTAGTAATTATCAAGGTTTTGCCTTGTCTACTTTTTGTATTCCTTTCTTTTTCTTTGCTAAGATGTTTAAGTTAAAACATCCTTACATGCTTTAGAAAAAAAGGTTTCATATATAACTACAATGTGATTATTGCACTTATAACAGCTGTCTTTGGTACCCTGCAACACTTGGTGCATTCTGATGATTTGTAAGTGCTCTGAAACATCAATTTAACTCAGAAATAGAAAATAATGAAAGATTCTGTGTGCTTTTGCTGGCGCTTATTAAGTACATGTTTGGGAAAATTCCACTTGATAACTGTCTAAATTCATCTTACTTGGACCTTATCATTTGTAAACATGTAATTGTTCATTATTTTAAGAATAATTTGTTGGTGTTGAGGATGTAGGTCAATATAGAGTATATATATAGCATCCATGAAGCCCAGGGTTTAATTTCTAGCACCAAAATAAGTAAACTAATAAAAATATCATGAACTTGTAGTTTAAAATCTTAAAAGGCACTTCTAAGTTTTCCAAGTTTGTAAAATGTATTGTCTCAGACTTTCCTTGTCTAAGTCTCCATCAGAAGTTGAGAGGTTATTTTCAGAGGAGTTCTTGAAGTATTAGACATGAGCAGAGGACTGATGCTGATGGTAAAGTTGCAATTTCAAGTGCAAGGAAACACCCCTTCTTCACAACTCCCTCCATTGCAAGCCTTGCCAGAGATGTTGTCATACCTTTCTAATACCTTTTCTCTTCTGTGTCCCAGGGCCTGGCTTTTTAAAAAATTTTTATTTATTTATTATTATTATTTGTTTTTAGAGACTGTGTAGACATGACTGTTCTGGAATTCTCTGTGTATACCAGACTGGCCTCAAACTCATGGCACTTCTCATCTTAATCTTTATCTGACTGCCAATGAGTTACATTTAGTAAATTAACATTATTGTATATTTTATGAATTGTTTAATAGATAATTTGTTTCTCGTTCCTTGTCTGCTTTGTTAACCTTTCCCTCTACTACTTGACTACTTTTAATGACATTACCATGCGTAACCACACCCTTTCTTTGTGCATGTTGTTAATTCTACTATACATATACCTGGTAGATGCTTAATAAATATTTATTGAGTGATTTATAGATGAGCTGGAACCATAAACTCCCAAACCTGTCCACCTTGACATCTTTCTCTGAAATCTCTTTCTGCCTGCTTCGCTCCTGCTATGTCTCTGTGCCATATAATGTTACTTTCTCCAGGTGGTTTACATTATTCTTTATGTTCACTCTTATTATCCCAAATATTTATTGTGCATTTGTAAACTGCTTTGTAAGCTTTGTATGGAAAGCTGTAATCACAAATGAGAAAGGTCCTGCTTCTTAGTATGAAAAGTCTGATATATTTCTGCTTTTACCAGAGTTGTCTTTGCGCAAATCTAGCTATAATCATGCTTCTCTGATTTTGCTCCTGCTTTGTGATGATACTGCTGGTAAAGTTTCCTCATCCTGTATTTAGGCCTTGTTATAATTCAGTTCAAAGTTGTGGTGATATTTTGTGTGTGCTCTAACAAATAAAGCTTACCTGAAGATCAGAGAGCAAAGCCAGCCACTAGTTCTTACCTTTACAAAATCCTCAGCCTGAAAGAACTGAGTTCCTGTCTCCTCCCACCTTATATTCCTTTCTTGGCCCAGCCATATCACTTCCTGTCTCAACTTACCTAGTGCTGGGATTAGAAGCATGTGTGCCTCCCAAGTACTGGGAGTAAAGGCATAATATCCCAAGTGCTGGGATTAAAGGTGTGTGCCACCACTGCCTGGCCTCTATGGCTAACTAGTAGCTGGCTTTACCCTCTGATCTTCAGGCAAGCTTTATTTGTTAGAGCATACACAAAATATCACCACAGTTCCCCTTTTTTGTCTAAAATAAAAAAGAAAGTTATAACTAATATAAGAAAAACTATACAATAAGTACAATAACTATATACAACATATGCAGGCAGTAAATACATCAACAATGTCTAGTCCATTTGCATTTGACAAATTCAGAGAAAATACTCTATTTTCTATTCTATCTTGGTGAGCCCAAAGTCTAGTACGTAATTTCTATCCTAACTTGCGTTAGCATCTAAAACTATCTTTTGATGTCTCTCAACCTTATACACTTTACACCTCTTTAGTGAGTTTCTTTTCTAAGTCTGGTAAACCAAGGAAAACTATAACTATCTAGTCTTCAACTCCCTCAGAGACCCGAGAAGGAAATAATATTACCTGAGTAAACAGGAAATGCAAACAAGTGACTTCCGAAAAATGTGAGAAATGACAGAAACAGCTGGCTGCCTGGACAGTCACCCAAGGTTCCTCTGTAACTTTGGGACATCCATCTTCAGCCTACAGGCTTAGATTATCTGACTGACTTCTCTGTGAAGTATGATATTCTGAAGGGCTGTCCTACCTTGTCTTGGCAAAGTTTGGCAGTCTTTTCTTTTGTGTCCAGCTTGTCCCATTGTAAAGCATACTATCAGCAGTCGAGGCAAGGGCACTTTCTTGCCTAGTGGCTAACATTTGCCACAAAGAAAGTAAACTCCATGTGGAGTTTCTTCAGTGTCTATCATCTTCTTTGAAGTAGATTGGTGCTGCCAGGAGCAGACATGTCTCGTTGTCATTAAAAAAAAAAAAAGAACCTATGTTATTAAAACATCTTAAATGCCATATTTTGTAGATCTCTGAAATGTTTGAAGACCACCTAACTACCTAAAATATATCTCTTTGACCTTGATAACATACCTAACATGACTACAAGTTTGATTGTAATGACTGACTACTCGTTTGCATTTCTTTATATCCTAATTAGTTTGTAATAATAACTTTCAAGGGCTAGAAATTTGCATTAAATTGTTAAATGAGTTTAATAGGTACAGTATCTTGAACAAGATTAAAAATGTATGTACAGTATAGTCTAACAAAATTAGTCTCAAATTTGTATCAGTATACAAAATTTGTATACAATATCCAAAAATCCAATCCCATGTAAAATATTTAAAACTAGTAGTTGCTTTTTAAAAGTAGATTCAATAATATACCTTTTTATCTTATCATATCTATATCCTCTTTTCTTTTCAGAGTAGATTCAATAATCTACCCTTTTATCCTATCATATCTGTATCCCCGTTTTTTTTTCTTTTTTTTTTCTTTTTTAAACAAGAACCCTGAATCTAATCTCCTTTGTTCAGCTTTTTCCCCCAACCATTACCAATACAACTTATAACCAACCACCCTAAACAATGACAAATATCCATAACCCATTGGATGACCAAAAACCACCCACGCACCTCTTAGGATTGTGGGCATTATATTCTTAAATTTACTTCCTGCTGTCTGGGGGCAACGACATCTTTAGGAGATCTTGAAAAGAAAAAATTGAGTTAATTATCAAGTCCTGGGAGAGATAGCTATATCATTTGTTGTCCAGTCTCTGCATAATGGGAAAGTGCAGGATATCTCTATCAACCTGGATAGAGTAGTCTATGAGGCTGCATCATCTCAGCTAGCTACCTTGAGATTGTCCTAAGCAGTTTGCAGTCCAAAGCTGATCTTTGGGTGGTGTTTGTCAGCTTAATGGTGTTATCATAGTCCATACGGAATTGTCATTGTGGGGCCCCATCATCTTTTTGGAGACTTCACAGATCACATTAAGTTCTTTAATTGCTCTGGGAAGGAGTTTCCTCTATGATGACAGGAAATGACTCAACCGAATTTGACATGGGAGTCTGCGAGAGGCCCCCCCCCAAGGCATTTTCCAATGGCAAAGGGTTACTTTGTCCCTTATTGATCTACATTCATTAGTCCAATGCCTGTCTTTGCCACACCTTCTGCATAATCCAGAAGGGAGGGGCGTTCTGTTGAGATTATTTTTAGCAAAAATGTTGTTTCTAGGAATGCCCTGCTTACAGTCCCTGTTTAGGTAACCTTCTTTACTGCAGTTGAAACATTTGACATTTCGATTTTTCTTCAAACCTCTGGAAATCACCTCTCCTATCTAAGCATCATCATGGTCATGAGATTCAATATTAATTGTATCTCAGATCCATTCCTCTAAGGGTGCTATTTTCAAAAGCCAGAGATTCAATAATTATTTGTCTAGCTTCTGAATTTGGTATCATTCTATTTACTGCTGAAGACAATCTTTGTAAGAAATCAGTGAAGGTTTCTTTTGGGCCCTGCATAACTTTAGTAAATGACTCAATTTTCTTTTCTTCAGTTCTGTCCCAAGCATTCAAAGCTGCTGCGTGGCATAAAGCCAGGGTGTAGTCATCATATAAAGATTGCCTTTCTGTATTAGCATAATCTCCCTCTCCATACCTCTAGCCCTACTTCTTGTTCAGTGGTCTTAGCCTCATCTTTCCACCAAGTCCTCCACTGTAATTGAGGACCAGCCTCCAAGACTGTTGTAACCAAATCTCTTCAGTTTTGAGGGGTAATTCTATTACAAGTTGACCATGAGTTTAACATCTGCTTCACAAAAAGGTGAATGCATGCCATACGAGACTATCACTCTTACACAACCTTGGGGATGTCTATCATTTGGCAGTTCCTATAAGGTTACTGGATAAATTAAGATTGGCTGTTTGAAAGTCATAGGCTGTTCCTCTCTAACCTTATAATTACAGTGCTGAGATTGGTTCTCCTTTAAATTCCTCTGTCTGGGTCTGAAAATCTCTATGATCTGCTTTAACAAATTTTTCTAAAACTTTTATTTTGGCACTTGACCAACTTTTTTAATGATAAAATAAAAATAATCATATAATATTTATAGTTGACATTATGTAAATCCCATCTAAATTAGTTATCCTCTCTTTAATTGCTCCATTTTCAAACCATCTAGTGTATTATCAAACAGAGACCTAAAATGTTTCCTATTTTTTTTAATGTGGGAAAAAAAACCTCCCTTTTAACTAATTCTTCCCTTTAAGAATTCCCAATTGTCTCACCAAATTTGCTGACAATGACGATTCAGATATGAGACTGACTGCTTCTGTGTAGAACAGTAGAAGCCCAAGTGGGTTTCGATGCAGTTACCTAATGCGGTAGTAGCCAGAGAGAGCCCACAACCCACTGGAAGAGAAGAAGCCAAAGAGCCAGCCATCTGCATGGGGGAATGTGCAAAAGTGACTAACTCCTGTGGTTTTAGAGCCCAAAACCTATGGAGTTTGCTGCATATAGGCTACAACAAAAGCTTAGCTGGCGGGGGTAGAGACTCTATCTAGCTGTGTGGAGCTCTGGCCTGTGCCAGTAGCTGCAAAACCACAGGAAAGTTGCTTTTTTATGACTTCATGCCCCAAAAGTTGGATACCAGGTGTAGCACAAATCCTAATTGATTGGATACTGTAATTCTTACTTAATAACTGTTTTTGTTTTACTGTACTAAGATTAAAACCTTCCTTTTTAATTAGACAAAAAAGGGGAAATGCTGTGGGATAATGTTCTTGTAAATGACACTGTAAAGATGTGTCACTCAAATTGCTTCAATAAAACACTGATTGACCAGTAGCTAGGCAGGAAGTATAGGTGGGCGACCAGACTAGGAGAATTCTGGGAAGAGGTAGGATGGGGTCAGGAGTCACCAGCCAGATGCAGAAGAATCAAGATGATAATGCCACACTGAGAAAATGTACTAAGCCATGTGGCTAAACATAGATAAGAATTATGGGTTAATTTAAGTGTAAGAGCTAGTTAGTAATAAGCCTGAGCTACTAGCCAAGCATTTGTAAATAATATTAAGCCTCTGAGTCAATTATTTGGAAAGTGGCTGCTGGGTATTTGGGAACAGGCAGGTGGGAGAGAAACTTCGGCCAACAGAACATATATATCCTGCATCATCTCCTCTCACCTTTCAAATGGGATGAATTTCCTGCTTCAACCTACCTTACCTTGAAATCTTTTCTTAAATTATTTTTATATGTATACATGTGTTGTCTGTATGTATATGTATATATATATACATACATATATATGTATGTATATGTCTCTGTACACATGGGTGCTTTGAGTCTACAGAGCAAAAGGTGTCAGAACCCTTGGAACTGGAGTTTACGGATGGTTGTGAGCTACCATGTGGGTACTGAGCCCAGGTCTTCTGCAAGAGCAGCAAGTGCTTTTAACTGCTACCATGGGATGCTCTGCAGCCATTTAAAAACCTTAGGCTCTTCAGTGCTTAACTTAAACTGGTATACTGAGACATACATAATCATTATACTCATAACAGGATGCAAAGTTTAAATTAAGATGTGATAAAGCCAAATATAATCATAAGGAATATACCAAAATGTCAATAGTTGTGATCAGTAGATTATAATTAATTTTTTATATATTCTTAAATCTTTTTCTAAATTTTCTATGAATATTTGCTCCTTTCTTTCTGTGTTGCCACCCTCTTCTTCTATTTCTTTTTCTTTGATAAGTCCTCACTGGGTACCCTAGGCTGACCTCAACCTCGTGATCTCACTGCCGCAGCTCCTTTAATTCAGGGATTAGAGTCTGTTCCACCAGATGTGTCTTAGGAACTTAGGAAGTAGTTTTTCTTGTTTTCTTTTCTAACTAAAGTTGTAGTATACTTGTGAAACTTTGCTCCTAATTTGCACTCTGAATTCTTTGGCTTCCAGTCAAGATAGTCCTTTGTGTATATATCTGTGTTGGGGGAGTGGGGTCTTTTTACTTCTTTGTTTGCGAGTTTTGTCCCTGTATCTGAAGTGGCAAATAGTAAGCATCCTTGTTTACAACCCGTTTCTCCTCCTATAGCCATTGGTGAGATCTCTTATACCATTCCTGAATAAATAAGACTAGGCAGGTAGGTCACAATTTGCTGTTTTTAAGAATGTAACTCTCTGGCAAAGTTTCATCTGTATAGGTTTGAATATTTTAGTACTTTTATGTATAACTGGGTCCTCTAATATTTCTTTGAAAGGTAGCAAGTAATTCTATGGTCACATTAAGAGCTATGTAGTTTGGGAATTTTTTTTCTTTCTGTTTCTAAATTTTTTTTTTTTTTTTTTTTTTTTTTGGTTTTTCGAGACAGGGTTTCTCTGTGTAGCTTTGCGCCTTTTCTGGGACTCACTTGGTAGCCCAGGCTGGCCTCGAACTCACAGAGATCCGCCTGGCTCTGCCTCCCGAGTGCTGGGATTAAAGGCGTGCGCCACCACCGCCCGGCTGTTTCTAAATTTGAATGATGAAACTCTTGCTAGTACCATACTTAATCAGAAACCAAATTGAATTGTAAGGAGCAGAAACGTAAAGCAAGGTAATACTGTGTACAGAGCAAGTAGTTGCTAGAGGCTGGATCTGGGCTCATGAGAAAAGTAGGGCAGTATCAGGAAGAGTAAGATGTGAATAGAGGTCTCTGATGAGGAAATATAAAATTAAAGTGACTTGTTATTTATTGTTCGTCTGTAGAGAGTGGGGTTGTTGGGTATTCAAACCAAGATTCAGCTAAATACAATTGCCATTTTAGTACCTTACATTTTTGCCCCTTGTAATGATTAGTACCTTAATTACTTGAGGACATTGTATGTGAGGTTTGCTTCAGGTGTGTGAGTGTGATATTGAAAGTATTGTGTGTGTGTGTGGTACATGCAATTGAGTATGCACCTTTGTGTGTTCATGCAGAAGTCAGAGGAGGATGGTGGGTGTCTTCCTCAATCACTCTTTGTGTTAATATCTTAAGACAGCTCTCTCAGCTAGAAGCTTGCCATCTGGGCTAGACTGATCATCTAGTGAACTTCTGGTATCTGTTTCTATATTCCAGCAATGGGGTTGTTACAGATAAGCATGACCATATCTGGTTTTGTTTATTTTTTCTTAAAATTGTTATTGCACTTATCTATTTGTGTGTGTGTGTGTGTGTGTGTGTGTGTGTGTGTGTGTGTGTGTGTGTGTGTGTGTTCGATTGTGTACCACAGCACATGAGTAGAAGTCAGAGGATAGCTACTTGCATTTGGGTCCTGGGGATCAATTTAAGTTGCCAAGTTTAGTGACAAGCACCTTTACCCCCTGAGCCATCTCCCTGGTCCTGTGCCTGACTTTTTTATGTGGGTCCTGGAGATTTGAACAGAGGTCTTCTTGCATGCACAGCAAGTGCTCTTACCCACTGAGGCATCAACCAAACCCTAGGTTGTTTCAGTGCATGTGTACCTGGAAAGCAGGTGCTGCTGGGGTCTGCTGCTTCATTCCAGCTTCCTAAGTGTGTTTTCTTTGAGAAAATTCAGGCAGCTCTTCTGATGCCTCTAATACCTGGGTAAGTTACTGGAACCAAAACCACTTCTGTGCATGTGCTCATACGCAGAACTCTGTCTCCTATTTATTCTGTAAAGTAGTGTTTTGATCTCATGCCTTGAGTTCTTAATTTCATTTAAAAGTAAAACTTGTATTTCTGTCTCCAGTCAGCATTTTACTCAGCTGTCTTTTGCACTGACTCATGAGGAAGCTGCCCCTGCTTTGAGTTCTTACTCTCTGCCTTCCCCAGCACTGGTCTTGGGTTTCGTTTTCATCTCTGCTTTCCTGAACCAGTTTTAGCATGTAATTTGTCATGTATTTTAATGACTGCTAAGTAATCCATATCATTACTGCCAGCCTTAAAAGCTGTTTTTCAATAGTCTTTATGATGGTGTATGCTCAATTCTAGTACCTAATTACAAAGTCTAAGGTAGTTTATGTTTAGACCGTCAGTTTTCCTTCTGTGCTGCAACTGTGGCCCCTGACAAAGCAAGTAGTTATCGTAACTCACCATCCGAGGCAGTTGGTAGACCCTTCCTCAAGGAAAGTATGTGACTTCCACTGTTCTTCTGATGAGAAAGTTCTACTTAAGCAGATGACCTGGAAACCCTGTTTTACTTCCTATTAATGTAACATCATATTCTATTTGGCAGCATGATTCTGGAACAGAGTGCACACCAGGAGAGTCTAAGAACTTAGGACAAAAAGAAAATGGCAATTACATCATGTATGCAAGAGCAACGTCTGGGGACAAACTTAACAACAACAAGTTTTCACTCTGCAGTATTAGAAACATAAGCCAAGTGCTTGAGAAGAAGAGAAACAACTGCTTCGTTGGTATGTATGGTTCTCAATATTTTAATTATTAACTTTTTTTCACACTCTTTGGAATGCATGTGGAGGTCAGAAGACAACTTGCTGGAGTCAGTTCTCTCCTTTCACCATGTGGGTTCTGAGGATTGAATCTAGCTTGTGAAGTGGAAGTGCCTTTCCCTTGATATTTAAACATTCAGAAAACAAGAAAGAATCTGCTCTAAGAACATCTTCCCCTGTGTTTTCCCATTAAGACTTTGCTGTATTTGCTTTATCAAATACTTAGGAGTTTGTTTGCCCCTTTGAAACTAAGTTGCAGGTGGCAGAGTAATTTACTTCTAGACACTTTAGCTTATATCTCATTAGAGTTCAGTGTTGTTGAAGGTTCTTCCCCCTCCCTCTCTTTCCTTCCTAGGTGAATTGTACACTCTGAATTGTGTGTGTGTGTGTGTGTGTGTGTGTGTGTGTGTGTGTGTATTTGACTGTACATTGGGCGTACTCACCACATACCTCCTCTCCTCCCTTTCCCTGTCTCCTCTTGTTCTCCTGTTCCCCTTGCTCTCCTAGGTAGTTTTGCTTCTGCTTTCTTGTTATATATGTGTACATGATTTTATGGATTGGTATAAAAGCTAGGAACTAGAAATGAGAAGACGGCACAATCTTGTCTTTGTGACATTGGCTTAATTCACTAAATATGATTATCTCCAGTTGCATCTGTTTTCCTGCAGACAACAAAAAACTGTACCCCTCATGTCTGAAACCATCTCCATTGTGTATGTGCTACATGGGTGTGATGGTGCACACCTTTAATCCCAGCAGTTGGGAGGCAGAGGCAGGTGGAAGGTTGTGAGTTCAAGGCCAGCCTGGTCTATATAAGCAGGCTCCAGGCCAGCCAGAGCTACCCAGCAAGATCCTGTCTCTAATTAACCAACAACAACAAAAAACAAAAACAAACAAACTAAAACCCGAAGTGTGTATATGTGAAGTTTCTTCATCTATTCCCCTTGTTGGACACCCAGATTAGTTAGTTCCACAGTTTGGCTGTTGTGGATAGTACTGCAGTCAACAGGGATGTGTAAAGTGCACGTCTTAAGTGCGCCATTTGGTGAATTTGGCAAATGGCAGTTACCTATGTAAACCAAGCAGCTGTGAAGATCAGAACATTTCTGCCAGTCCAAAAAGTTCTTTATTCCACTTTGCAGTCAGTCTCCTAGAAGCAGCTGCTGATTGTTTAACCAGAGATTGGTTAGCCTGTTTTAAGATTTCATACAAATGAAATTTATAGCTTTTTCCTTTTATGGAATTTTACTTTTAACTCCACATAGTATTTCAAGGTTCATCACATCCTTGTTTTATTTTTCATTCCTCTGGTGACAGTGATGAACTCCTTCACAGCTTATTAGCTGTTTATCTTTGTTGTAGAATATTATTTTAAGGTGTATTACTTTTGTTTATGTTGCATTTGTTTAACTCTGTGGAGCTGTGTTACTGTGCCTGTGTAAAACACCTGATGGTCTAATAAAGAACTGAACGACCAATAGCAAGGCAGGAGAAAGGATAGGTTGGGCTGGCAGGCAGAGAGGATATAGAGAAGAAAAAAATCTGGGAAGAAGAAAGAAGTAACTAGAGAAGGAGGAGGACTCCAGAGGCCAGCCACACAGCCAGCCACAGAGTAGGAGTGAAAGTAAGATTACAGAAGTAAGAAAAGAAAAAAGCCCTGAGGCAAAAGGTAGACAGGGATAATGTAAGTTAAGGAAAGCTGGCAAGAAACAAGCCAAGCTATAGACTGAAGTTTCTTGTATGTTTGAAGTTTTCTGTAACAGACAGGTTTTCCTCTTTCGTCTGGTTGAGAAACACTAACTTTATTTGCATATGCATGACATACATATGTAGTCAGCAAAGCTCAACTGTGATGTGGCCTAAATAGCAAGTTACTAGTTCTGTAAAGAACCTAAGAAGGACCCATGAAGTCAGTCCTTTCACTGTGCAGAAACAGAGGCCCCCAAAAAGAGTGATATGCTGAGGTTGCATTGTTGGTTAGTAGCACTGCCCTTACTAAAAACAGGTCTCCTGGTTTTCAGATTCTGTTTTTTGCCTTACTTACTCATTGGAGTTTCCCTTTTCTTTTTGGTAAAGCTCTAAAGAGTTTGTGAATTTTATTTTATTTTTTTTTATGTTTATGGTGTTTTGCCTGCATGTATGTCTGCATTATATGTGAGCCTGATTGCCTTGGAGGCCAGAAGATGATGTCAGATTCCTTGGATCTTAAGTTATAGACAGTTGTGAGCTCCATTGGGTGCTGGGAACTGAAATCAGGTCCTTAGGAAGAGCAGCAAGTGCTCTTAAATAAATCACCAAGCCATTTCTCCAGCCCTGAGTTGGTGAATTTTGAAGAAAATCAATGTGTGTATACAGTGCTCATCTTGTCCTGTTAACTTTCCTCAGAATCTGGCCAGCCTATATGTGGAAATGGGATGGTAGAGCAAGGTGAAGAATGTGACTGTGGCTACAGTGACCAGTGTAAGGATGAGTGCTGCTTCGATGCAAACCAGCCAGAGGGGAAGAAATGCAAGCTGAAGCCTGGGAAGCAGTGCAGGTACCTGCCTTGCCAACCCCAGTGATGCAGCATGCCTGCAGGGTCACCCAAAGCAGTTAGGAGACTTACTGCTGATGTCACTGCAGGGTCACCCACAGCAGTTAGGACAGACTTACTGCTGATGTCACTGCAGGGTCACCCACAGCAGTTAGGACAGACTTACTGCTGATGTCACTGCAGGGTCACCCACAGCAGTTAGGGGACTTACTGCTGATGTCACTGCAGGGTCACCCACAGCAGTTAGGACAGACTTACTGCTGATGTCCCTGCAGGGTCACCCACAGCAGTTAGGGGACTTACTGATGATGTCACTGCAGGGTCACCCACAGCAGTTAGGACAGACTTAATGCTGATGTCACTGCAGGGTCACCCACAGCAGTTAGGGGACTTAATGCTGATGTCAAGAGGTCCATGTGGCTATAGAAATTTGCCCTGCTTTGTTCTATTGTTATTTATTTTTCTGGAATGACAGTATCCTGGTGTTGAAAATTAGAACAATTCATAATCTAGTGATTTGGGTATTGAAAAAAAGAATGTGAAAATGCTGCTCCTTAAAATACATACATTATCATTTAGTTCCTAGCTTTGAAAATGTGACTATCTTCTGTCCAAATAGAAACTTAACTTTAAAATATTTAGGTAAAATGGGGCATGTAGGCTTCTGTCACTTGTGTCATGTAGTTATTTCACTTGTCAAATGCAGTCATGATTACACGCAATAGACTATAGTTTACATAAACTTTTTAGATGGTTAGTCTATGTGTCCTAGTTCAATTTTAGTATAGAAATGTGTAAATTGACTAATACGTTATATAGCTATGGAAAAAACACTGAAAAGTTTCCTAGTCCTGAATTCACTTCACAAAAGGCTGAGTAAGAACGCTGACTGTAGTGTTTTTGACTGTGGAAACCAGATATTTAATCATCTTCTTACACTTGCTAGAATGTTCAAATAGAGTAATTTGTTGCTAGTAATATTTGAAGTTGTGTTCCAGTAATGTGCTTAGCATTTAAGATGGTGTGAAAATCAGGCCCATATCCAAGTGATTTACTTTATCTGACCATTTAACACTTCTCCTAGTCCAAGTCAGGGACCCTGCTGTACAGCACAGTGTGCATTCAAGTCAAAGTCCGAGAAGTGTCGGGATGATTCTGACTGCGCAAAGGAAGGGATATGCAATGGCTTCACAGCCCTCTGCCCAGCGTCTGATCCCAAGCCCAACTTCACGGACTGTAACAGGCATACACAAGTGTGCATTAATGGGGTAAGCATTTGCTTTAAGATGTTTAAATTTAAATTTTATAGAGCATCCTTTTTCAGAATAATGGTTGACGCTGAAAGCTCTATAAGGTAACACTCTGGGGCTCACATTCAGTAATACCACTCTGTTCCCCACAAAGCCACGAATGTATAACATGACACAATTGCCTGGTGGCACACAGTTAGCTCCTGACTCACCTTTCATCTTTGCACCTGTCTGTCTTTGGTATTCACAAGAGTACAACTAGGCATGTGGTCTTATCTGCACTGCTTTTAAGTTGTATAAATTAATATTTCAGGAGCCTGAATAAAAGAACTCATCTGGTCATTTTCTCTGAGTGTGAAATCTTTTGAGCTTCATGGCTAAATGTCACTTTGTTCTGTATGAAGAAAACTTATTTTTTCTCTACTTTACGGAGGAGCCATGATAACTAACACAAATGTGTAACTACTTTCTCTGCTTTTGTTTAGGGTTTTTTTTTCTTCTTTAATTGCTTTAAAGGCTGTGCAACTTATTTTGATTTAGTCTCATGTATATTTATGTGATATTATTGGTTCTGATATCTGTGTTTGGGATCTGACCCAAGACCTTGCATGTGCTAGGCATTTGCTTGCCATGGAGGCACATCTCCAGCCTGTTGTTTATTACATTAAATATACCCACTTTATTATTTGACATCAGAAGCTTATACCTGCCTGTTACCATGGACTGCACAGATACTGAATAAAATGTGTCTTTCCCCCAGCAATGTGCAGGTTCTATCTGTGAGAAGTATGACTTGGAAGAGTGTACCTGTGCCAGCTCTGATGGCAAAGATGATAAGGAGTTATGCCACGTTTGTTGCATGAAGAAAAGTAAGGCTTTTCAATACCTCAGCTTAAAGTCCATTATTTGCCATTAATTTTTTTTCAACCTTTGGGAATGAGGTTTATTAGGAGAAAGGACCTCAAGACCATCATTGAGCCTTTAGGTGGGAGAGCATGAGAAAGGAACAGCAGTATCAGAAACAGCTTAGCAGAGCCTTAAAGGGAAAGAGGCTTCCTTTAAAACCTGCACAGGAGCCTTTATAGCTTAAAGTTAAGAGAGAGATTGGGGGAGTGGGGGGGTGGGCAGAGAAGATGCCTGTCTTTAAGTTCCCCTTGTTAAACTGATACACAGTTTACTGGACAGATACTTTCCAGCTAAGTTGGTTCTCTTGAGAAAAATTTAAATGTAGCATTGGATTATGGTCCTTACAACATCGTTAAATGATGCATTAGACCAAATCTTGCCAGCTTTAGGTAATAATGTATGTAAACATAGCTCAATGGTTTTAAAGCCATTATAGGCATTAAGTCAAGATTTAATGTTTGTTTATATTTTTAACATTTAAGGTAAATGATTAATGATGTTACTCTGACAAACTAGTGTAGGTGTGTGTAATATGGGAATGAATTTAGGTAGTTCCATCTTTCTTTTTGCTTTCTAAGACTGTCCTGCCAGGAATTCTGACCTCTGTGTTTGGCACTTCTTTTTCCAGTGGCCCCTTCAACTTGTGCCAGTACAGGATCTTTGCAGTGGAGCAAGCAATTCAGTGGTCGGACTATCACTCTACAGCCGGGCTCTCCATGTAATGACTTCAGAGGCTACTGTGATGTTTTCATGCGGTGCAGATTAGTAGATGCTGATGGTCCTCTAGCTAGGCTGAAAAAAGCAATTTTTAGTCCTCAACTCTATGAAAACATTGCTGAGTGGATTGTAGTAAGTATAGTCTTCATTCATAAAAACCTTAACTAGATTTTACTTGGGCAGTGGTCACCAGTGTTGGAGGAAGAACACTTGCCTATTTGTACTAGAATTACTGTATGTATACGTTTTTAATGTTTAAATATTCCTGGTTCTTATTTCCTTCTGAAGTGATTGGGATCTGTCCTTGAGTGCCATTCAAAGCTCTGTTATAGGCAGTAGGAGTCACTCTGCTTCCCTCTGCTGCTTACATTGTCTTTTGCAGGTGACTTCTGGTAGTACATATATTAGTATTCTCACTGGGCTTTTTGGGAAAGTGCTACTTGGTTTATGTATTTCTCTCTTGTTTTAGTATAACAGGTACACCCATATACATATATTTATTTATGCACTTTGTATATATGGGTGTTTTGTGGGTGCATGTACATTCACACATCAGAAGAAGGCATCGGATCCCAAGGGACTACAGTTATAGATGGTTGTGAGCCACTGTGTGGGTGCTGGGAATTGAACTCAGGACCTCTGGAAAAGCAGCCAGTGCTCTTAACTGCTGAGCCATCCCTCCAGCACCAACTGTGATTTTCTTAAAGGACTGCTGAGATTAACCTAAATGTTCATGCTTTCCAAGCAATTTGTGTAGGAGACTTACTTGCAAGTGGCATGTTTAAGAATGTGCTGTACCTAAAATGGGATAGTTTGCTTTGCAAATTGACTTAGAACTCAGACTCTCCCTTTTCCAAGTTATTACTTTTTTTATTTTTTTTAAAGTAAATTTACTGAAAGGTCCCTTTCTGTGAATTAGCAATGAGAATGCTTATCTTATGTTCTGGAATAGATTAATCAGATACTTCTGAATTTATACAGGTTTGCTGCACTTGAGTGAGGGTAACAGGTGTCGTTTATTGTAAAATGTCAGCATTGATATAGCATCCTCAGTTAGCACCACCCACAATGCCTGGAGAGTAGGCTTTGGATACTTTAGTGAGCATTGGCCAGGTCAAGCAATAAGGCAGTAAATGCTGAGTTTGTTTTACATTGTTTGTCTCATTTGATTTTGTGCAGCGTTTCCTTGCATAACAAGGTTTGTTTTGTAGCAAGGATAGTTTGTGTCTTGGCATCTTACCAGTCAGGACAATATTTTTCTGTTTGGTAATATATGCTGTTAGAGTGTTCTGCTGTAAGAGACTGTACAAGAAGTGAAGGGCTACCTTAGCTATGTCTTTTCCAGTGCTACCTGGTGTCCTTTTGTTTCCTTGATGTGCTTTATGACCCTTTTTCTCCTCATGCAGTTCTTTAGAGTAGGAAGAACCTTAACACTTCAGTATTTTATGGCTACTGTTGCCATGGAAATATTTTTTGTTGTTGTTTCTTTGTGGAGAGTTGTTTTGACAGCCGTGTTTAGGTTTTTCCAGAATATGCTCCATATCTTTGTTGGGTTTGTTTAGGAGGCATTGATAAACACTCCATAGCTTTAGCAGGCATCATGTAGTTCTTGAGAAGACTGAGAGCACTCACCATGAAATATGTTGAGATCCTGGGCCATTATTTCCTGTTCTTTAAGTGGGAGTTAAGGGTTAAGAACATTAGTAATTCTTTTCCAGTTTCTCGTATAGTTGATGAGGTCTTGTTTCTCTTTTCATCTTTTGGCTAGGTTTGATATTGCAGAGAACCATTTTTTACCTTTTTTTCAGATTTATCATTATGTGCCTCTTTCCTTTCATTCCCTGCAATGTTGTGACTTTTTATTTAAGTTTACCAAAAGTTTGTGTTTCAGTTATTCTTTTGATAAGAATTAACATTCCTTATACTCCTTTTTACTATGGTGTCTAGGTCTTTAATCCCTGGGCTCAAGGTTTCCCTCTCCCCTTAGCCTCTGCGTAGCTGGGCTCCAAGTACACACCCTCAGTTTTTTGAGTCAAGTCTTATATCATAGTCCTAAACTGGTGCTTGCTGTGTAGCCCAAGCTGAGCTCCAACTAACAGCAATCCTACCTCAACCTCCAAAATGCACTTTCTCATTTTTTAATCAGTTTCTACCCTCATATTTTGCTCTAATTTTATGAATTTAAATACTAAGTATCTGGTATTCTTTTTGAGTGGGAGATTTAGAGCAGTGGTTCCCAAGTGAATCACAGACTACAGTTGCTCTCAGCTTGATTGTCCAGTGCCTCTGAGAAAACTGGAGGCTGGTGAGATTGGGAGAAGTCCTGGAATGCATACATCTTTTTAGCTTTGTTTTCGAAACAATCATAGGAACATTTACTCATGGAAGGGTTACAAACCTAGGATGTCCTTAGATGTTACTTGGTGAACATTGTCCAAGAGCACCACAGGGTTTACACCAAGTAAGTCAGAGCTCTTGAAATTGGCCTGAAGTATCTGCATGCCTATGGAGGCTAGAAGAGTGCATTGGATCCCTTGGAACTGGAGTTGCAGACAGTTGTGAACTGCCATGGGAGAGCTGAGAATTGAACCTGGGTCCTCTGGACAAACAACCATCCTCTTTTCCTTTCCTATTCCCTTTTCTTTAATATTTTTGGGGTGGAAGGTGAGGAAAGGATTGAGTCAGGATCTCATTTGATCCAGGCCAGCCTCAGTTAGTATTAGCTGAGACTAACCCTGACTGAACTCCAGATCCTCCTGCCTTCATTTCCCAGTTGCTAGGATCATAGACATGTGCCAACATGTCTGGCCTCCCTCTCCTTTCATTACTTTTTATTTTCATATCTTACATCTTTGAGTGTTCTGCCTGCTTGTATACCTATGTACCATGTGTGTTCCTGATACCTGCAGGAGCCAGAAGACAATGTCATATCCCCTGGCACTGGAGTTAACAATGATTGTGAACTGCCATGTTGGTGCTGGGAATTGAACCTAGATCCTTGAAGAGCAGCCAGTGCTCTTAACCACTGAGCTATCTCTCTATCACCTTTACATTTAAAAAAAAAAAAAAAGAAGTGTGTGTGTAAATGGAGGTAGGGGACAACTTTCTGGAATCCATTCTTTCCTTCCATCATGTAGGTTCTTTTCTTTGAACAGTTTGTTCCTAAAGTCATTGGGTGAGTCTAAGCAAGGTAGAAATCCACATCAGGTATGAAGAGCTGCAGTGCCACAGAGATGGCTGGCTAATAGAGCCTTACCTGGTTAGGAGGATGTGGGAAGAGCATGGTGTGGGATGACATAGCCCAAATATTGTGAGCGTCCTCTGCCCTGCGTGGAAGGTGAGTGCCATGTTAGTGTTCAAGTGGAGTAAGTGGGGTCTAGAGAGTAGTAGAAAGACAAAGTACAGTGAGAGGCCTCTGTTCTGTATAGAGGCAAGTGTCATGCCAGTGTGCTTGTAGGGTGGGGAGGGGTCTTCCTAGGAGGAGAACCTGGGTTCTACAGAGACATGGGTGGTCCAGGTCTCAGATATTGAAAGAACAAGATAAACTTGGAAATTTTTGTTGCCTGAGAAAGTAAGTGCTTAAAGAATGAGATGGGGAAGGTGTCAAAAACTCCATGGTAATAATAGTATAGGGTTATAATCCATTGTATAGGATAGGAAACCCCAACAGAACAAGTAAGTAAATGATAGTTGGTAAAGAATAGAATATTTACATAGTTCCAAATTATATCTCCACAAAATAGTCATTGATTTCACAAGAGAAAAAAATCTCATTGGATAATATCTGGTGGATAGTATCTCAATCAAGTAATCAAGGTTAATTAGCATCATAGTAATGAAATCAGAGTCATGTCCAGCCTGACAGGATGTGAGAAAAGAGTACAACATCCCTCTGTGACACTCCTAACAGATGCCTGACCTGAATCTGATCATAAGAAACACTAGAAAATTCAAAATTGGTCGTTACCATCCTGTACTTAACAACTGCCTTGAAAATTTCAAGTGTCTATTTATTTTGTGAGTGTGGGTATTTTGCCTGCATGTATTTGTGTGCATCACATGCATATCTTTTCCCTGTGGAGGCTGGAAGAGAGCATAGGATCCTCTGTTGCTGGAATTACAGATCATTGTGAACTGCCATGTTGGTGCTAGCAATCAAACCCAGATCCTTTGTAAGTGCAGCAAGTTCTCTTATCCACGGAGCCATCTCTCCGGTCCCAAAAGTGTCAAAGTCTTAAAGGTCAGAAGGGACCTGTGGGACCCTTCCAGCCTGAAGGACAGCAGAGGGGAACAGACAGCAAAGCTTACATGGGTCTGTGATGACCATGGCCTGACTATCTAGGAAAATACTCTTGTATTGTAGGAGTATGTATGTGTCTGTGTGTCTGTGTCTGTCTGTCTGTCTGTCTGTTCATCTGTCTGTCAGTGGTCTGCTTTGGGAATTGCATGTGTACATGTATGTGTGAGGCAGAGTTTGATGTTGGATGTTGCTTCCCACCTTTTTTTGTTGTTGACATAGGATCTCTCACTTGTAGCTTTCTGATTGGTTAAACTGGCTGGTCAGCAAGCCTCAGAGATCCACTTGTCTCTGTTCCCCAGTGCTGGGATTATTCACACCTGACTTTTTACATGAGTTCTGAGGATCTGAACTTAGGGCCTCATCTTGGTGGCAAGGCAAGCCGATCAAGTGCCAGTTGAGCTCCTTGTTATGGGACTTTCATGCTAATGTGCTCAGGGGAATAATGTAGTACATGCACCTGGCTCTGGGTCAGATTTTTGAAAGTTGCACAGTACTTGCAACTTTTCATTAAGTTAGAGATTCTTTCAAAGTGAAACAAAAGTTGCTTTAATGTGAGAGAGCTTATGCATGCATAAAAAGTGGCTGGGGGTGTTTTGGCATAGCATGTATTTTTATTTTAGGATCTGAGTAAATAGTAGAGGTAATAAGTTGTGTAAAGCCTCGATGATAGAGGCATTTTGAATGTTTGTTTTGCCAGAAATAGTTAGTAGTAATTGCATAAGTGTTATAATAATTTGTATTAAAGCCAATGTGGCTATTCAGAATTTGGAAGCTGTAAACACTACATATGATGGTTGTTAGTATCTGCTCTCTTAAAATAGTTTAATTCTGTTCCTGTCTAGGCTCACTGGTGGGCAGTACTGCTTATGGGAATTGCCCTGATCATGTTAATGGCTGGATTTATCAAGATTTGCAGTGTTCACACTCCAAGTAGTAATCCAAAGTTGCCTCCTCCTAAACCACTTCCAGGTAAGGTGCTGAGCAATGGATGCTGCTGTGAGCAGAGGTGGAGCTTCCAGGAAAGGAAGATGAAGCACCCACAGGCTTTAGTAACTGAGTTTATGGAGCTTTATTCTGGACAAATTGCCTGATAAATGATTCACTGGCTGTATACTTGTTTGTCAGTCCAGTCTAGTTACTGACTACCGGGGTAATGCTGATCTGTCCTGAGTGTCAAGAAACTTTTAGAATAACATTTTGATTTTTGGTTGGACTCCCCACCCCTTGTTTTGTCTCAGTCCGTTACCATACCTTGTTTGTGTTACGGTAGTTAAGGTGCTTTTAAATTATTGGTTTTTCCATCTGAGTAGTAAATGGCTCTGATAACTATTTGTAATGTCATGGCATCGAGCCATAAACTATTTCTTCCTGAATGAGGCTTCCTGAGAAGTACAAATCTGTCTGTAGGGCAGTCTTGGTGTAGCAGCTTCAGATGTTAAGAACCTATCACATAGTCTCCACCTTTACCCTCGGGAGGATACCATCACTGGGATAAATCAAGTCTGGGCATTTGAAGAAGACGAGAGGAAGCAATTTCTCTGTGTTACACATTAGTCATTCTTAATAGTCCCTCCCTTCCCCTCTCCAAAGTATAATGTGACTAGTCTTTACAGATGTGAGGAAGACATTGCCTCAGACAGTATCAAGGATCCAGGCTTAGATGCTGGCATCTCCTTCTTAGGAGAGCCTTGTCAGGTCAACTATAACGCCCTACACAAAGTAGTTAGCTCTGCTTTGTGTTTTCCTTTTGTTCCTGTGTCGGGACAGGAGAGCCCAGAAGTCATGGCGGGAGTGAGAGGACCTTTGCTTTTTTTTTTTTTTTTTTTTTTTTTTTCTTCGTTTTTCGAGACAGGGTTTCTCTGTGTAGCTTTGCGCCTTTCCTGGGACTCGCTTGGTAGCCCAGGCTGGCCTCGAACTCACAGAGATCCGCCTGGCTCTGCCTCCCGAGTGCTGGGATTAAAGGCGTGCGCCACCACCGCCCGGCCGACCTTTGCTTTGATAAACTTGTTTTCTTAGTTTCCAGAGTCAGAACTCAGGCACTTGTGTCAGTTTTAAACTGTTTACAAGAGCTACAGGACACTTTTTAGGCACAGTTACCATGATGTTCTCCTTCAGTGGAACAGATATTTGACTTGTGTGTTGACACCTCTGAAAACTGCCATTTGTTAAACCTTCATAAAAAGTGCTAAGCACTTACTACAGGAACAGTCTTAAAGTTTTCACAACAGACTGGATGAGTTAGTTGCCATCCTGCTGTGCAGACAGGCCTCAAGTGTCTGTCTCAGACCTATATTAATTTAGACAAATCAGTCAAATTCTTAAGCCTGTCAAGTACTTGAAATGTGACTCGTCTCCACTGAGATATGCTGTTAAACATTAAATATGAATCAGACTTAAAGACAACATAAAATGGTGAAATATTTTAGTAATTTTTTTATTGAGTACATGTTAAAGTTGAATTGGTCTAAATGAAATAAGGATTAAAATTATTATTTATTATTATTTTTATTATGGCCACCAGAAAATCGACAACTATGTTACAGGGCACATACTTCTGCTGATCAGTCACTTTTCTTGGTGAGAGAGCACTTTTCTTTTGAAGATTAGGAGGTGATGCACAATAAGCTGTTTTGCTTTTCGTTACAGGCACTTTAAAGAGGAGGAGACCGCCGCAACCCATTCAGCAGCCCCCGCGTCAGAGGCCCCGGGAGAGTTATCAAATGGGACACATGCGACGCTAACTGCAGCTTTTGCCTTGGTTCTTCCTAGTGCCTACAGTGAGAAAACTTCACTCCAAAGAGAAACCTGTTAAGTCACCATCTCCAGACGAGACCCTCACAGTTCATAGTCGAAGAAGAAATGGCAAGAGAGCGTGTCCTCATACCAGGTGGAATTACTTAAAATTTAAAGCCTGAAAATTCCAATTTAGGGGGGTGGGGTAGATGGAAAAGGAACCCAATTTTCTTATGGACAGATATTTTTAACCTAATGGCACAAAGTCTTAGAATATTATTATGTGCCCCTTGTTTTCTTCGTTACTGCATTTTCTTCACTTGCAGACAGACTTGGCTCTCGATGAACTTTTATCACAAATTGAAATATATTTTTTTCAACTGCCAATCAAGGCTGGGAGGCTCGACCACCTCAACATTGGATACATCACTTGCCAATGTACATACCTTGTTATATGCAGACATGTATTTCTTACGTACACTGTACTTCTCTGTGCAATTGTAAACAGAAATTGCAATATGGATGTTTCTTTGTATTATAAATTTTTCCCGCTCTTAATGAAAAATTACTGTTTAATTGACATACTCAGGATAACAGAGAATGGTGGTGTTCATTGGTCCAGGATTCTGTAATGCTTCACACAGGCAGTTTTGAAATGAGAATAATTTTCCTTTTCTTACAATGGAGTTGGTTTTTACATACATCTTTTTCCTTGTCACATGGCTGCTGTGAGCAGGAGAGGCTGCGCTGAAGAGCAGCTGATCGGAGTGCAAACTGGACAGCAACAGCCTTTGGCTTCAGAGTCAGTTCTTTATGTAAATGTCTGGTTTCTGCTTAGAATTTTACACTTCCTAATTCAATTCCCTTTTTAAACTGCTAGGTGAAATTTGTTCATGCCTTGGTAGGAATTATGTCAGAAATGATTATTTTCATTTGTAGCCTGCTTATTCCTTTGTGTATTCCATATACTTAAAGTCTGCTAATTCTGTTTTTATCTCATATGAAAAAGAAAATCAATGTCTTCATTGAAATATTTGGACAGGTCTTCGGCACACCATCTGATCATTGGTAACCACTAGAGATGAGTAATTTGCTCAGCAGGTAGTTGAAGTTGTAGATAGGCCTTCTGACATGGTTTCCAACCCTTAAGCCATCTTAACAACAATGAAGGTAGACAGCACAGTGTCCATTACAAACTTTTTTTTAAGCAGATATAAATAATTGGCATTTTAAAGAAAGAGAAAGCAAAAGCATTTAATGTATTAACAGGCTTATCGCTATGCAGAAAATGGAGGGGGCATTAAAAAAATGTAAGCTTGTGACATATTCATTGCTTCTGTTTTCCAGCTACATCACGTAAATTAGAAGTCAACGGCAGTGACTTTCCTGGCTTTACATAGGAGGCAAATGTAGGGAAGGTTGACAAGATGACTGTGTTTGGCTTTCTTTTTCTTTTCTTTTTTTTTTTTTCCTTTTTTTTCTTAAGAGTCTAAGGTTTACACAATCACTCATAATGTGACGCGAGCCAGCAAGGCCAAAAACGCTAGAGAAACAATGGGATCTCTCCTTGTAAACTTGTACAGTACGTGGTGACTTTTTTCAAAACAGCTTTTTGTACATGATTTAGAGACAAATTTTGTACATGAAACCCCAGATAGACTATAAATAATTCTAACCCAACAAGTAGGTAGCTGTGTATGACACTGCTTTAAATCATTCAAATGCCTTTGTTTTTGGACTGTGCAAAGGTTGGAAGTGGGTTTGCATTTCTAAAATGGTGACTTTTATTCTGCAAGAGTTCTTAGTAACTTCTTGGGTGTGGTAGACTTTGGAACATGTACATTTTTTGCTTGTAATGTTATCCTGTGGTAGGGTTTTGGCAGTTACACACTGCCCTGTTTTATTTTGAGTCTAAGTTAAATGTTTTCTGAAGAGATACATGCACTGAACTGTTTCCACTGCAAATCAAGATGTGGTAAAAATGAAAGGATCAGGACCAGAGATCTAATACTACTGTCAGTTTAATGTCCACTGTGTTTTATACAGTATCTTTTTTTTTGTTCACTTTGGAAATTTTTACTAAAACCTGCAAAAAATAAAGTATTGTGCAAAGATGTAAGGTTTTTTGAAACTTGAAATGCATTAATAAATAGACTTGATGAAATCAACTTGATGGGTCTGTGCTCTTTGAACTTTGAGAACCGTCAGAGGCAGCTGCCCTACTAAATGAAAGGCTACTCAGCAGAACGGTGTCTCCACATGCAAGTGCAGGTATCCTTGCTCACTGTGCGGTGCCACAATGAACAGCCCAATTGGATATCACTATCCTTACACACAATTAAAAATCACTCAGCAGCGCTGCTTTTCACTGTTCATAGTCAGTGTCCAGGACTTGTCTTAATAAAGAGCTGAGTCTAACTGGAAACTTGCAGTCTTTCTATTTCCAAAGTTCTGAGTGCTAAATGCCTTATTAATGTCTAATTTATCTGGGTGTGGTAGTGCACATCCATAATCTCAGTTTTGCAGAGGCTAAGGTAGGAGGATTCGAGGAGTTAAAGGCCAACCTGGGCTCTGTGCAAGATTCTGTCTCTAAACAATCCTGGGTAGACTAATTGCCTAGCATGCACATGGACCTGATCTTCAATTCATAGCACTCCCATAGTGCCCCCACACAAGATAAGACCTGGGCTAATGGAGATATATTTGAAATTTTGAACTAACATTTTCCTATCTTGTCAGATTTATTGCAGAGAATTGTCATTGTAGTGTTACCTACAAAAGGAATTATTTTGTACATAGGGTAGTGCCCTTCATGGAATAATATGCCCCAGATTCCTTTTTCAAAATTAAGGCTAGCTATAAATGATTGGTATCGATTAAGTAAGTAAATATGCAATACTTTGGTTTTGAAGTAGAGGTCTCACGCTGTAACTGGCCTTGAACTCATCTTCCTTTGCCTCTGCCTTCCAAGTGGTGGAATCAGGGGCACTTGTATCTGTGCCCACCTTATAATACTTTCACAGTAGCATTGCTTAATAATTGGAGGGAGAAACTGTTTTTTTTTTTTTTCATGAAACTGATAATTTTTACCAAGCCAGATAATTACAAATTTGGTGCTTTATTTACTGCTGCTTAAATTTTGCTTGGAATTTATTTTGGTGTAGTTTTCTAAATTTTGACCTGAGTTTAAAAACAAATCATTACAGTTTCAGGATTTGGTGATCTCCATAGCACTAGGCAATAACAGGTCTGGGAAGGATTTATCTAAGGAAAAGGTAGCTTTTTAAGATTAGTCTTGGCTTTTCAGTACTTTGTTCTCTGGGTACTTGAATTTTGTTGGATGTGAAAGAAAAGACTTGCCCAAACTGAGCAAAGTGTTCTATTCCTAAGTCTCGTCTTGGGCACCTATTGTACTTAAAGACCCAATTGTTGTTCTCAACCTGGTATTTTGGGTGGCTGTGAGATGTGTATGCTTATCCTTGGAAAAGCCTTTAAGTTCTCAGAGTATTTCAAATGAAAGGTCTCAGAGCATCGATGCAGCCAATGCATTGTGAGCATAGGCTGCCTGTCCTCACTGGCACAAGGGAGATAGTTATCTTCCATAAAGGGGCAGGGTCTCCCAAAGCCAGGGAGCAAGGAGGAGGCAAGTTAAAAGCAGATGGTGAGGATCGTTCGTCTTCAGAGGAGTCACTAATGCTGTAAGAAATTATTGGGGGAAACTTCTATCTCAGAAGCAAAAGATCATCACTCTGCCCAGAGTGCAGCTTTGATTTTAGCATTTTAGATTCTCAGTTAAAAACTTGTAAGCCAGGTACAGTGCATTTGCCAGTAGCTCCAACTACTTAGGCTGAGGCAGGATTGCTTGTTCCTTGGAGATAGAAGTCAGCCTGGGCGACAGAGCAGACACGTTTCAAAACAGGAAAGCTAAGACAGCAACAACAGAAAATAAAGACTTCCACTTGATTCCCTTTCCCCATTTGTTACCAGTTTAACATTTTCAGTACTGTTCCTGGAACCAACTCTGTTCAATAGACACAGATTAAACCTTTGTACTCTGTATTCCTATATGCTTTGTGTTTTAAGATATATACATATGTGCTATTTTCATTAGCAGTTTGTGTATCTTACAGTTGATAAGCTTTGCAGAATGTGTTTTCTATTAAAAAGCAGCTGGACACTAGATAAAATATCAGAGTGTTGAATGCAGTGTTTACTACCGTCTCTCTGTCCTGAAATCCCCATGAAAATAACAGGGCTAATCCAACAAAGAGCAGATGAAGTGAGAGCATGGTAACAAGAACATGTTTTTGGCAACTGCAAAGCAGGCAGAGGAGTCCTGTCTGGTTTGGCGGATTCAGAGACACCAAATTCTAAACATGAAGTGGAAACGGGTGGCTGAGAGTGGGATGGGGATGATCTGGTTTGCACTGTCAAGATTTGAGGGCACAGTATATGAGTAAATGCATGTGACTAAAAGCATAATTTGTAAATCCACTTTTCTTATTTAACAAAATAATGATGCTCTATTAACCTTTCTGGTGGCTGTAATAATTGCACCCTATGGAGGTATGTATGCATTTTTACATTAACCACTTCCTCATAATTTAGATATTTAAGTTCCAGATTATTCAGTGTTTTAACCAGTCCTTTGTGGAAATCCTAAACCTAATAATACATTCTTAAAACTGGAGTTTTGGGTTAAAGATGCTTGAAAGGTCATTGATTTGAAAAGGTATTTGAAAGGTCATTGATTTAAAAAGATATTAGTGTCTTTCACTGTTAAAATGTAGGAATTTCTTTTTAAAGAAATATGAGGGGTTCATGCTTTGAAAATCTGTATATATGCAGCCATATAAGTTTACTAGAAACAGCAGTGAAAGACTTCTGTTTAATTGATTTCATGAAGATAAAAATTTGGTGCCCTAGCTATGGTCTTCAAATACTGTTTTCTTCAAAGGAGTCAGACTTCTTTAAATGGTTAATTCTGGGTGTAGAGAAAGATATGTACCAAAAAAAAAAAAAGCAAAACAAAAAACAAAAACTAAAAACTATAAAAATTCTGTTACACCAGAGGTCTATACAATGATTCAGGAAGTACTTTGAAGATAATTTTAGCAACAGTAAAAATACCTTCAAGAGATTAAAACCCCGGTTTTACAAATTCATAGTTACCTTTGGAATATGCAAATTTTAAAGACATCCTGGCCAACAAACTGAAGAGAAATACAGAATTAGGATGTCTCGATTTTACCCTCTGGTGATTAGGGGGTGGGGCTGACTCCCCCAGTCACTGCCAGCCTCCGGAAGAGACAGCAGGTGGACTGCATCTCTGAAGGGAAGAACATCTCTTCAGCAGCAGGCCCGCCTACCAAGTCGGACCGAATCCTGATCAAGCTTCCAGACCTGACACCATTTTCTATAAATAGAGGAAATAAAAGAACAAATACAAAGCATGGGGGAAGACCACACAACTTCGGAAAACTACAGAGCAAATGGCCCCATTCTGTGTGACTAACTAAATTTCACAGAAAGGAAAAGATTACTTAGAAAGGACTTGGCTTGCCAAGACAATTGATGAACTTATTTGGATTCTGCAGTGGACAAACTTAAAGATCATTAGAGGTATGTGAAAATTTATTTGGTAGTTGGTGATAGTAAGGGATTACAATTATTTTTAGTGTTTACATTTTATTCATTTATTTATTTATGTATTTATTTATGTATTTATTTATTTATTTTTAGGTGCTGGAGGTTGAATCCACGGCTTCATGCATGCTAGCTAAGCATCCTACCATCTAAGCTACAGTCCCCAGTCCACCTAGATTTTATTTTTATGTTACAGTGCTGTTGTGGAATATTATCTTAAGGTGTGTTACTTTTGTTGATGTTGCATTTGTTTAACTCTGTGAAGCTGTGTTACTGTGCCTGTGTAAAACACCTGATGGTCTAATAAAGAACTGAACGACCAATAGCAAGGCAGGAGAAAGGACAGGTGGGGCTGGCAGGCAGAGAGAAGATACAGAAGGAGAAATCTGGGAGAAAAGAAGAGGTAGCCAGAGGAGGAGGAGGACTCGAGGGGCCAGGCACCCAGCTACACAGCAAGACACTGAGCAAGAGTAAGAGTTACAGAAGCAAGAGAATGGGAAAAACCCTGAGACAAAGGGTAGACGGGATAATTCAAGTTAGGGAAAGCTGGCAAGCAACAAACGAAACTAAGGCTGAGCATTTATAATTAAGAATAAGCCTCCGTGTGTGGTTTATTTGGTAGCTGGGTGTCAGGCCTCTCAAAAGAGCCAAGACACCCCCTACACACACACAACACAGTGCCATGTGGTTACATTCTTAAAAAGAGCCCATATCAGCTGGGCAGTGGTGGCGCACGCCTTTAATCCCAGCACTCGGGAGGCAGAGCCAGGCGGATCTCTGTGAGTTTGAGGCCAGCCTGGGCTACCAAGTGAGTTCCAGGAAAGGCGCAAAGCTACACAGAGAAACCCTGTCTCGAAAAACCAAAAAAAAAAAGGAGCCCAAAGATGCAAACTGAAATATTATAAAAGTGATGTTTAGTGTCTTTAAGATTTCTTTAAAAATAACTGAGGAATTAGAGTTGGCCAGTGTGTGGAAGGTGAGTTGAGAGAAGATTGGCTATGAGTTGATAATTGTTGAAGCTAGGCAATGGGTACTTAGCAGCTCATTATACTGTTTTCTCTATCTATATTTAAATGTTTTCATTAAATGTGTTTTAAATATGAATTGAGTTCAAGACTGTATTTATAACCTATATTCATGATGGTTTTCATAAGGATTTTTAGTGGAATTAAGCATGAACCAATCAAGCTAACATAATTAGTTATATTCTGCTCCAGTTCCAATGAATGATTAATTGATTTTGAGTATGAGGGTAAATTTTGAAACTGTCGGTCATTCGGGAGTCTTAGTAAGCAGCTGTTTGATCCCTCCTTGCTTTCTCCTTTTTGTGTGGCTTGCTAACTACTTAAGGAAAAGAATTATTTTCTATTAAACATCAGACTTACAAATCCCACTTTGGAATAAATGCTAAGTAGCTCAGTACAGTAAGCTGGAGTCGTCATCTCTCTTGTGTAAGTAATAATGGTCCCTGGTGGTACAAATGTTTCTTTAAAAAGCTATCTTGGAATTTTTTTTTTCACTATCAGGATTAGAATAATATGGATTGTTTTATATGAAAAGTGAATTTTGGGGATGCTGAAGGCTGTTTAGTACTGCTGCTAAATTCAGTTACTGTAATTGTCATAGTGTGTTTTACTATTCTTTAAAAAAATAATTTATTTAACTTTATTTTATGTGCATTGATGTGAAGATGTCAGATCTCCTGGAACTGGAGTTACAGACAGTTGTGAGCTACCAGGTGGGTGCTGGGAATTGAACTGGGGTCCTCTGGAAGAGCAGCCAGTGCTCCTAATTTCTGAGCCATCTTTCCAGTCCCAGTGTTTTACTATTCTTTTCTCCCACTGACTTAGGCATAGGAGTTAACCTTGGGTGTTTCTGAACACAGACTGTTAGATTTATAAATTAAGGTGTCAGATGTTATTCATTTTTCCTAATTTAATTCTGTGGTGGTCCTTAGTTTTCATTTTCCATGGGTTCCTATATTAGCATCTTTGTTAACCCTTTCTTCTCCTCCTCACCTCATCAGAGCAGGGTTAGAATTCTGTGTCCTATACTATACATACATGCTAAAATGTGTGCACTGGTTATTCATCTGTTATTCACTGGACAGATTGTTTGAAAAATTATTTACGTTAGCTCAGCAGTTCAGAGCACTGGCTGCTCTTTTCAGGGGACCTGGGTTTGATGTTAATCAAGCACTCATATAGTTAAATTTGCCACTGCTGCTGTGCTAAGTGCTGAGGGAGAGGCCCTCGGTGATCAGAGAGTTGAGAGTGAGGGTGAGGGAGGGAGGAGGCAGGACCCACGTAGAAAGATGGGCTGGCTTTTTGGAGCCTGGGACCTCTGCTGGGACACTTTGCTCAGCGTTGGTGTAGGGAGGAGGGGACTGGACCTGCCTCGGCTGAGTCTACCAGGCTGGCTGACTCCCCAAGGGAGACCTTGTCTTGGAGGGGTGGGAATGGGGGAGTGAGTGGGGGGGAAGGCTGGGGGTGGGAGGAAGGAGGACGGAAGAATCTGTGGCTGATATGTGAAATTGAGTTAATTATAAAATAAAAATACTACTAAAAAAAAAAGAAAAGAAAGGGGAAAGAATGTGTGAAAACAGTGCTTGAACCAGAGGGCTGGAGTGAGGCTTAAATAGCATGCATAGTGATTTTAATAGTATTGGATTGGCTATATGCTGGCTGTTAATAACTAACCTTTTCTTCCCCTGGGAAAAGCTAGGTTTTGCTCTTGATGTTATTAGATGTGACCTTAGCCATTTGGATTCCTCTATTTTTTTAAATGGTTGTTTGTTTGTGCTTGACACTATTCATTTGTGAATGGCTGGTGAGTAAATTAGCAGGTGTCATGCTTGGTGGTTCTCCTTAGGATGTTAGCCCAGTAGTCTGGGAGTTGTGAAAGGTTCTTGGGTTTTTAAACCATGAGCTTGAGATCATGAATGCCATAGAATTGGGCTCAGAACATGGAGCCTCCTGCCAGGCTAAGTGGTATCACACACACACACACACACACAAGCTCTTGAAAGAATGCCTTACACTAAGAGCCCTTGGTGCTGACTATTCCTATTCATTCACTAACTGCATGAGTAAGTTTGTCCTTCCAGCCCTCCAAGCATGGCGTATGGAGGTCAGAGGACAACTTAGGGAAGCAGGCTTGGCAGTGAGTGCCGTTGCTGCCTGAGCCATCTTGCAGCTCCTATAAAAGGATTCAAAGCAGAGGTGAAAACCCCAAGACACAGCTGAGGATTGGGGAGTGGAGCACAGTGGCTTCCTAACATGAAAAGACAGTGAATCAGGTATGAAAGATGTTCCAACATGGCTAAAGTATGAAGGATGGTTTCGGTTACTTGTTGCAGTAGTAGCTACATTTATGGATGACAGAGTCTGTAAGGAAGTAGCTGATGGTTCGTTACCCAGATGACCTTGTAAAGGCCAGGAAAGCTCTTGCTTGGTCTCTCATCTGTGAAATAAGTATAGTAATATCAAACACCTCAGGGAAGTGTCCTGAAGAAAGAGAATGTATATAAGGCACCTTGCATGTGGGGATACCCAAATACCAACCTGTTTTTGTTTGATAAACTGTTTATTGAGCTAAAAACATTGAATTTCCTGGCTTTAAGTCTCTTCTCAAATAGTCATGTGTTGTGGAATAGTAATTGAAGATGTGTTACATTTGTTTATGCTGTGGAATATTTGTTTAATGATATAAAGATGTGTTGCTTTTTTATGTTAAATTTGTTTGACTGTGAAACTGTGTTACTATGCCTGTCTGAAACACCTGATTGGTCTGATCTGAACGGCCTAAACAGCCAATAGCAAGGCAGAAGAAAGGATAGGCAGGGCTGGCAGGCAGAGAGAACAAATAGGAGAAGAAGGTAAGAGGGAGAAAGCAAAAAAGAGCGAGAAAATGAGGAGAGGAGGGTGTGAGGGACCAGCCACCCAGCTACAGAATAAGAAACAAAGAAAGATATATAGAAATAGAAAAAGGTATAAGCCCAGAGGCAAAAGGTAGGCGGGATAATTTAAGAAAAGCTGGCTAGAAATAAGCCAAGGTAAGGCCAGGCATTTGTAAGTAATAATAAGACTCTGTGTATTTATTTGGGAGCTGGATGGGGAGCCCCCAAAGAGCTAAGAGTAAAAAGAGTAAAAAATTCAACTACAGCCATATGCTTAAAAGATGGTGGGTCTGTGGTTAGTCCTATTATTACCCTTGTCAAGATAAGAATGGTCATGTATGTTAGGTAAGTGTCTCGGTTTCTTTTCCTGTTGTAATGAGATGACCTGACCAGAGCAACTTAAAAGAGAAGAGGTTTACTCTGGCTTACTCTGAGGTGTTTAATACATCGTGGAGAAAAGTCAAAATAGCAAGTGTGAAGCAACTGACCATACTGCATTCACAGCCAGGAAGCAGCTGCACAATTTCTCCATTTGATATAGTCCGGAATCCCTGCCCAGGGAATGGTTCCTTCCACAATCAAGCTGGGTCTTCTCATATCAACTAATGTAAGAAATAAAATCTCCCTCAGGGATGTCCAGAAAGCCCACCTCCCAAACGTGATTCTAGAGCTTGTCAAGTTGACAACAGGAACCATCACACCAACTTCCTGTTACTGTAACAAAAATACCTGAGACAATCCACTTATAAGGAGGAAAGATTTATTTTAACTCAGAGGGTTTTTTGTTTGCTTTTCCGGGACAAAAGTGTAATTTTGAGCTCTGAATTTTCAAGAGATGAATTGCAGAAAGCAGTCTCTTGTTGATAGCTCAGTAAGTGTTTGAAGAAAGTAGAACTAGAGAGCAGGAGATCACAGAAATCCAGAAGGGCATGTGTGTGAGAGAAGAGATGAGGGAAAGTAAGGGGTGTCTGAGATGGGGAGGAACTTGCACCTGGAGTTCTAGGAAGCATCAGTGGTGAGAGGGCCCACTCCTAGGCACGATCTATCTCCAAACAACAAGTATCAGTCAAAGCATACAAGTTCCCTCAGAGAGGAACAGGTTCTGTTGATGGAGAAAGAACTATCTTGGTCTGCTAACTAAAATTACACTAGAACTACAACATGGAAAACAGGCAAGCAGAGAGAGGAAAGGACAATGTGAAAATGGACCTAGGCAGCTTGGCTCTCCTCTACCTTTCCCTTATTGGGCCATTTTGTTGTTGTTTGGTGGTGTTTTGTTTTGTTTTGAGACAAGGTCTCACTATTTAACCTTGACTGGCCTGGGACCCACTGTGTAGGCCAGGCTGACCTTGAACTCATAGAGATCTGCCTGCCTCTGCTGCCCAAGTGCTAGGATTACCACCATGCTTGGCTGTTACTTGTTTTCTGAGTAAGCACAGTGCTGACCTCAGACTTACTATGAAGTTAACAATGTCTTAGAGCTTCTAATCCTCATGCCTTTACCTCTCAAGTGCTGGGATTACAAGTTTACACCACCACAGTAGGTATATGTAGTGCTGGGGATGGAACCGGGGCTTGTACTTGCTAGGCAAGCCCTCTATCAACCAAGCTCATCCCGCAGCCTTTGACTCGCTAAGTCTTATAGAGACGTCTAAGAATGTCTTCCCATTTCCTTTTTCTTGTTGGTGATTAAATAAGCTCAGCATTTACAGAAGAGCTGGGAAGAGAATATGAGATCTTCGAAGAACAGTAAAGCAAAAACTGAGCCCAAATCAAGATGTATTCTAATGCCTGCTATTCAAAGACGAGAGAAACTTGTCCTTCTGTCTGTGAAAGGCCTTTGGCCCGCCACTCTGCAAATGTCTCTTCCCTTCTTGAGTGGATCACATCACCATCTGCCTCACAACTCTTCTACAGTCTGGTACTAAAATTAGTAAGCAAATCTCAGCAGATCTGGGCATGGGGGTGGGTGGGAAGAAAAGAAATATTCCAGTGTTCACCCATGAAGAGTGGCTATGCAGCTGGGGAGGAAGTGAAAGCAGTCTTGAGGTCTGGTGTGAGGAATGAAGCCGTGGAGGAACAGAATATTTGGGTGGGAGGAAATATGTGTCTAGTTTTCATAGCTTGGTAAAGAAATATTTGGCTGTGAGCAACAGAGAAGGGAAAGTAGCCAAAAATCTGTAAAAGAAGTCAAATTAAGGAGATGGAAAGGGAAATTTTATCAATGTGTAAAAATAAAGATAAATGAAAAGAAGAAACAATTAGTAAAGCAAGCCAATAAGATCATAAGGCCTAGTTATTACACTAAGTATGAGTGGGCTAGATTCCCACATTAAAGTAAGAGGCAATTAGTTGAGTTAAAATTTGAAATTGGTTATCTATAATCTATCTAGAACTATATATATATATGTTTTTTGAGACAGTGTTTCTCTGGTGCCTGTCCTGGAACTCACTCTGTAGACCAGGCTGGCCTTGAATTCACAGAGATCCACCGGGCTCTGCCTCTCAAGTGCTGGGATTAAAGGCGTGCGCCACCACTGCCCAGCACAAAAAATATTTTTTTAAAGTTTAAATATTTTAAATTGTATGTGTGCGTGTGTGTGTGTGTGTGTGTGTGTGTTGTTTATGTGTATGCACATTCGTGTCATGTCAACAGTGAGGTTAGGTGGCAACTTGCACTCTCCTGCCACCATGTGACTCCCCGGAATCAAACTCTGATCAGCAGCTTGGCAGCTGACCTGCTGAGCCATCTTGCCCACCCTAAAACAAAGTTGCAAAGAAACTTGAAAGAAAAGTTGACAGTGAAGAGATGAAGACCGTAAGACATAATGAAAGTGGGGATAATGCCATTGTAGAGTATTTGCTTAGTAAGTGTGAGAACCCTAGGAACTTAGGATTAAAAACACTATAAAGTGCATAATAAGAAACATTTTGTAAATCAGAACCAATATTAGTAAGCTTATGAGAATCAGTGTAACTGCAAATACAATTTAATAAAAATGGAGATTTAAAAATCTTTATCAGGGTTGGTTTTAATATACAATCAACAAACTCACTTTATTTTTAAAAAGCTTTTTTAAAGCTGGCTTGGAACTCATGATCCTTCTGCCTCAGCTCCCAAATGCTAGAATTACAGATGTACACCACTATATCCAGCTAGTAAACTCAGTTTATTTCGTATGTATATAGTTGCAAAAAAAACTTTCTTCATATACCCAGCAGAACATTGTAAAGACTTGCAATCTACTTGATTATAAAGAAACTCTTAAGAAATTTAGAAATGACATGTCTTTATGGCACCATTCAATAAAATTAGAAATGATTCTAAAATGACCAAAATAGCTTAACAACTGTGAATTGAAGAATGTATTCCAGATAACCTTTAGTGTAAAAAAATAAGGCAAACCTTGTAGATTATCTAGACAGCAGTGAAAGAAAAAGTTTCCACAAAAATCCATGTAGGAGAACATGGACAGGCTTAGAAACCACTGTCATCAAAGAAGAATACTAAGGGCTGTGGAGATGGCTCTGTGAGAGCCCCTGCGTCACCAGTATAAAGACCTGAGTTCAAATCCCCAGTAGCCATGTTAAAATCCAGGCAGGACCTTGTGTGCCTGTAACCCCAGCATTGTGGAGCAGAAAGAGGTGGATCCCAGAATCTTACTGGTGAGCCAGCCTAGCAGAAAAGTGTCAGGTTCAGTGACAGACCCTGTCTCAAGGCAATAAGGCAGAGAGGAGTGGAGAAGGACATCAGCCATCTTGCTCTGGCTTCTGCGTGAGCACACATGGGTGCACACACTCACATACTCATGTTGTGGCACCATACACCCCTACACACCACCACACATTCACTGTGCTGGGGTTGAACCAGCCCTTGCTTATGCTACACAAGTGCTTTGAGCCACTCCAGTCTATATTTGCATATGCATTTTAAGAGTATCGCTAGGAATTCAGAGGAATGCCACCATCCACCATAGTTTTTTCTTGACTGCTAACTGAGCTATTTAGCTTTAAATCCTACACAATTTGCAGACTGACTGTAAACTTAATGTTGAACAGAGCACGGCTTCTACTGTCCACAGTCAGTGCTTGTAGCCATTCCAACTACCTCAGAATTGTTGGAACTGCAGAATTCTCAGTTCCTTCTGCTTTCGTGGTAAGCCCTTATTTTATTCATTGTTATGGCCACATGTCTATGGCTCTCTCTTGCCTGAAGGGGGTTCAGAACATTTTAAAAATGAGTGTGATGTGTAATCTAAAAGCTGAGGTTCTAAGAATGTTAAATGCAAAAGCACAAAATACATGGTTTTATAGCTAACTTTTTCTTTAATTAAAAATGATTAAGAGGGGCTGAAGAAATGACTCAGCAGTTAAGAGCACTGGCTCCTCTTCCAGAGGTCCCAATTTCAATTCCCAGCGACCACATGATGGTTTACAACCATCTGTAATGGGATCTGATTCCCCCTTCTGGTGTGCATGAAGACAGGTCGGTGGGTAAAGCTACTACCACGCCTGCTGACCTGAGTGTGATCCCCAGGACCCACTAGGTAGAGGAGAGAACCAATTCTCAAAACCCTCTGACCTCTACATGTGCCCATCTCCTCCCACAAATAAACAAATAAATACAACTTTTAAAGTTATGTTGGGTGTGGTGGATCATGACTGAAATTCTGAAACTCAAGAGGCTGAGGCAGGACAGTTACCTTGAATTCATGGCTAGCTGGTGCTACCCAGTGAGACCCTGTATCAGAAAAACAAAAACTCATTCTAAAAGGTCATGAAACGGAAAGGGAAACTAATAGGCCAGGGAAGGAAGAAGAGAAGGGAGAAGAGGAATAGAAAGGGTGAACAGAATGAGAATATAGTATATACAAGTAATGAGAGTGTTGTAGGGAAATCCCTTGGTGCAATTAATATATGCTAATCAAAAACTTAAATATCAGCATATTACCTAGACAAAAGCCTCAGGTTATTGCTACAGAATCAAAATGTAAAAATGATACCTCCCTAAAAAATGTGGGCCAATGTCATTTATGAAAATAAGGGAGTTGGCAGGGTGGCTCGGTGGGCAAAGGTACTTGCTACCGAGCCTGGTGACCCGAGTCCCATCCCTTGAGCCCATATGGCGGGAGGACAGAAGCTGTTCCTGAAAGTTGTTCTCTGATCTGTCTCACGGGTTGTGGCGTAGACACACACACCCATGTACACAATATAAATAAGCAATTCATAATCAAGAAAATAAGTGGAAATGTTAAGATCTTACCAAGTGATGCCCAGTAATGTAGTAAATAGTGAATTGCAGCTGTGGGAGACTTTATTCCAGGAATGCAGGTGTGAGCCAGCACTAGAAAATGCATGTTATTTTAAAAAATATTTATTTTTATTATTATTTGTGTGGGTGTTTTGGCTGCATGTGTGTCTGTGTACCACATGCATGCCCTGGGTCTACAGAGGCCAAAGGAAGGCATCATATTCCCCGGGACTGGAGTTACAGATGATTGTAAACCACCATGTGGATACCGGAAAGAGAGCCTGGGTTCTCTGGAAGAGCAGCCAGTGCTCTTAACCACTAGGCCATCTCTCTAGCCCTATTTTGTTTTTAATCATTTTAAAGTTGTGTGTGTGTGTGTGTGTGTGTGTGTGTATGTATGTATGTGTGTGTGTATGTATACGCGCGCGTGCATGCATGCATGCATATGCTCAATGTGAGTATCAGTGTCCATGGAGTCAGTAAGAGGGTATAGTATCCTCTGAAGCAGAAGTTACAGGTGATGTGGGTGCTGGGAACCAAACTCAGATGCGCCACAGAAGCAGTGTATGCTCTTAACTCCTGAGCCACCCCTCCGGCCCTTCTATAATGGGCAAAGAAAGAAAACATATACTATCGAGGCATTTCCTAACTTTTAGCAGCAACAACTAGTAAAAATAGAAAATCCCTGAAACACAGTAAGGTTCATTTGCCAAAACCCCCACAAAGCCCTAAACAAAAAAGTGTACCAAGAGGCAGATCATTAAAATTGTAATGAATCAAGACAGAAGCAGTAGTGCCTACCGTGGGCATTGCTAGTTAATGTCATCTGGGAGGTTCCAACAAATCCAAGAAGGTGGGGAAATAGAATCAGCAGAATACATAGTTTTGGTAAAGAGATGGTTATCCACCATGAGATCCTAGTAAGAGAAAAGGCCAATGGAATTGACACCTGTATCACATGATTTGATAAGATGGACAGATACAGAATAAATAAACTCAAAAGGCATTCCATGCATGAACAATAAGCACTATGAAATAGAAATAGAGTGACTTCACTCATAATAATGACTAATACTTTAAAAAAATGAAAGATATAGAAAAAATATATAATGTCTTGTTGAACATCAAGCAATGTCTGAACAGATGCATAACACACAGTGTTCCTGAACAAGAAATCAAGTAAGAAAAGGCTAGTTCTGTATTTATCTCTATGCTTATCTGGTGCCCAGGTAGAAAATTAACAGGGATTATAGACAAATTAGGTAGTTACCTAACATTCCACATGAAAGGCTGTGAGTATACCACAGTGTCTATATGCAAGTGAGGGGTTTGAATCCAACCTGCCCTGTGCCTAGTACCTGTAATCCCAGCACTGAGGAGGCAGGAGGATTGCTGTGAGTTTAAGGCCTACCCGTCCTACACAGTGAGCTCCAGATCATCCTGGGCTTCAGTGTAAGATTCTGTGTCAAAAAAGCAAACCTAATCAAAACAAAAAGATGCAAAAATCACTTGTGTAGGACTAGAACAGTAACATCAATGCTGAAAGCTAAATAATCCCAGTGTATACTTTTGGTTTATGATAAAAGTGAGATCATAGCTCTGCATTGAAAAGCAAATTCACTTTAACACACGTTGGCTTCGTTTTTTATCCAGTTAGAAGAAAATAAAGTTTGGCACTTTATCCTCATACCAAATACAAAAATAAATTTCAGATGGATTAACGCCTGTCGGAGATGAAATAAAAAAATCTCAGAAGAAAAATCTTTATTTGGTATAATTAGTAATTCAGTGGAAATAGAAGTTTTAACCAAGCCAGTAAGCTATGTAATACATATTTTCTGGAGTTCAAAAAACAAAAAACAAAGTCAATTACTGTTTGGCAAATAGTATAATTAAAACCAGCAGTAGAGAGCCTGGAGAGATGGCTCAGCTGTCACAGAGCACTTGCTCTCTTGCAGAGGACTAGAGTTTGGCTCCCAGAACCCACACTGTGCAGTTTACAAATGCCTATAACTCCAACTCCAGGGGTTTTTACAGAGGCACACACACGCATGCACGCACGCGCATACATACACACACACACACACACACACACACACACACACACACACACACACACACACACGGAGGAGGGGCAGAGACAGACAGAGACAGAGAAACAATAGGAGTATATTTGGGAAAACATTTACAAGGAGGCTGAAGTATAAGGGATTAGTGCAGTTCAGAAAATGTGTAGTTCTTGCAAACTAACAAGAAGGTAGGTTTTATGGAAGAATAGAATTGAACAAGTAACTCACACAAATAAACACAGGAAGTTCCTCAAACTCAGCAGTAGGTGAGGAAATACCCAACAAGGTCCTTATTCATACTTACTTACTAGATTGCAAAAAATTCAAATGAACCACGTGTTTATTTTTGCTTTGGAAGGAGGTAGTAAGCAGGAATGAGTTCTTAGGCATGGCTAGTGTGACTACCAAGTGTTGAAGTATTTGAGAAAGTGATTGGTAACATCTATCTTTGTGTGTGTGTGTGTGTGTGTGTGTGTGTGTGTGTGTGTGTGTGTGTGTGTGTGTGTGTGTGTGTTTTTCAGAAGAGTTCATTGGATCTCCTGGAGCTAGAACTACAAACAGTTGTGAGCTTCTGGTTTTGGATGCTGGGAACCTAACTCTGCAAGATCAGCAAATGCTCTTAATGACCCCCTCCTCCCATTTCTTCCCCTCCCCTCTCTCCCCTCTTTTTCCAGTCCTGTTTCTCTCCTAAAACAGTCTTGCTCTGTATCCCAGGCTGACCTCAAATTCACAGTAATCTTCCTGTCTCAGCCTCTCAAATACTGGGATTACAGGTGTGTGCCCCCGTACCCAACAATGACCACCTCCCCTATGAGACTGTGCATATATGCTAGTAGGTATATAAGACTTTAGAGACATCTCAGGGTTTACACTCCCATTGTTAATGTAAGGAGCAGGACAGCAGCCCAGGGGAAGGGAGACTACAAGGGAAATTGCATTGGCATCTCCAACATGTGAAATGTGTTTCTATGAAAATATTCTGTTTACAGGAAAATAGAAATTAGAAAAGGATCCATATGTCCTGGCTTGTAGAAATACTAATGATATATCATCATCAGTTTAAAGAGGAAAAGCAAGTGACAAAGATCTGTGTGCTAGGCTTCAAGCCTTGGGGAGGGGCCAAAGCCTTGGCTCATGTAAAGGTATGCAGGCTTTTGAAGGGGCAGCAACAGCAGGCTGTTACCTCCCCTGCTTGGGTGAGGGACAGGTGGCAGTGGGAGTTGAGGTGGCTAATTTCTTTAGACGTGTCTTCGTCTTGTTTCACAAGTTTTTCGTGTACTGTTGTAAACACTTGAAAAGGAGAAATTTCAAAGACCCACGCAAACAAGTCTGGGCTAGATTAGAGTTGTCCCAAATCTGATGAGTTCTCTGGACACTTGTTAAAGCTCCAGGGTCTGGATTGGTAGAGGGCTTGCCTACATGCACAAAGCCCTGGGTTCCATCCTTAGTACTTCATAAACTGGGCATGGTGACACACTTGTGATCCCAGCACATGGCAAGAGGCAGAAGGATTGGAGTTCAAGGTTATCCTTGGCTACATAACAAGTTGGAGGATAGCCCGGGCGCAAGGAACAAAACAGACAGCAGTGGGAAGGAATGAGATGTGCTGGGGGCTGTCAATCATGTGCAGACTGGTGGGATTCTAGAAGTGTGTGCTGTGGGAAAAGATCGTCCAGCAAATGGTGACTTTAGGGGTTGACTTTCCATAGTCTTCCTTTGGCCTGCCTGATGCCCGGTCCCGCTTCTGTGGAAGAGTGAGCTAGCTTGGTGCTGGACACCCTACTTTGCTACCCCACAGATACGCGAGACCAACAAAGCTTTTGTGCTATTTGCAATCAACCTGCCCTGAGTGCACACCACACATGGGATGTAGAGTTGCCCTAACTCTCCTCACAGGCCTCAGAGCCCAGCTACAGTGCCCCCAGGGTACCCTCCATCTCTTTTTCTCACAAGGAGAAGCACAGACAAGCTTTTGCCAGAATGGTAATATGCCAGTGTGTCTCCTGAGTGGGCTCATAAATCAGTGCAGAGTCTCTGGAGAGCGGCACATGTAATCACTGCTCCAGCCGGTGCGTCGCATGTGCAATGAACAGATGTGGCTGCATTATTCAGTCTCCTTCTTTGACTTCCCTGCTCGAATGTACTTTTAAAAATGTGATGTTGATGAACGCACCTCCCCCAGGGAACATAATCCACCACCAACAGAACTGGCACCCAAATTTGGATGCACCAAGAAGGAGTTTCAAATGCTTAGGTTAACCACTTGCCATGTTGGATTCCTGTGGAGTTCTCAGCCCAAAATGTTGTGACGTATGTCTCACTTCAAAGTTTTCTTGCTGAAGATGAAATAATTGCTAATTATATCACCCGTGAAATTTACATAAATGTCAGAAGACATGGTGCTGTAGTAGAAATGTGTTTGTTTAATTCTGTTCTTTATTTCCTTTTTTTCCCATCATGTGAAATGTGGTATTTATACACAAAGTACACAAAGTGTCTATGCATGGTTTGGAGAAGGACTGTCACTATGAACATCTGCATCACCACAACCTGGAGATGAAGCAGAGTACTGCGGGCTCCTGGGGCACTGTGTTATCCTTCCTCCTTTAGTCATGGCAGCGGTTTGCTGCTTTTGCTTAGAGTTGTACCATGTGTCTCTATTCCTGACAGTATGTGGTGGTTTAAGTATGAATGGCCCCCATAGACCATAAGCATTTGAATGCTTAGGAAGTGGCATTAGGAGGTGCGGCCTTGTTGGAGGAAGTGTGTCATTGGGGGTAGGCTTTTTTCAAGTGCTCAAGCCAGGCCCAGTGTCTCTCTCTTTCTTCCTGCTGCCTGTGGAGATATAAAACTCAACCACCTCTCCGGCACTGTACCTGCCTGCATGCAGCCGTGCTTCCTGCCATGACTACAACAGACCTCTGAACTGTAAGCCAGCTCCAATGAAATGTTTTCCTTTGTAAGAGTTGCTGTGGTCCTAGTGTCTCTTCAGAGAAATAGAAACCCTAACAGAGGCGCAGCAGTTCAGCTCCACGTTTATATCATACCACATTTATGGTATTCCTGTGAAAAAGCTAGGAATGCTTCCTTCAGTGTGGAGTCCCCAGTGCTTTGCTGCCTCCCCAAGCCCAGCCTGGCCATATTCTTTGTCAGGGCTGGGTGTGGATGTGGGACTTCACCGCTGTATAGCACTCTTTTAGTAAAGGAAGGCTTCATATCTGGAGGGACTTGGGCTATCTCCTACTGTGATATGTCTGTATATTTTATTTTATTTTTAGACAGGATCCCCTGTTGCCCAGGCTGGCCCTAAACTTAACTATGTAGCCAAGGATGATCAAGCTTCTGGTCCTCCTGCCTCTACCTCCCAACGTGGTGGGATTACAGGTGTGTGCCACCATGCTCAGTTTATGCTGGGGCTCAAATCCAGGCCTTCGTGCATGCTAGGTAAGCACTCTACCCACCGAGTGACTCCCCCAGCCTTCCTATGAATTCACTTGTACACGTCTCTTGGGCTTCGTGTGCCTAGGCCCTACAGACTATGTGGCAGAGAGTTTTCTCAAAAGAGATGTTTTAACTTTGTTTCAGAAAGTTAGTGATCGAATATGTGATTCGGAGTGAACCGATTTTATTGTGAGTCTTCGCACTTCAGTCACAGTGGGAAAATATTGCTTCTTTTAATATATCCAGCCAGAGACACAAACTTCATCTAAAGGTACGATAAGGGCTGGGAAGGTGGCTCAGGGGGTGAAGTGTTTGCCTTGCAAGCGTGAGGACCTGAGTTCAGATCCCCAGCACCCATGTAAAAGCTGGGTAAGCAGGGGAGTGCACCCACATACACACACATGCACATATGTGTGGACACACGTGTGAATGAATGAAAGGGTGAAGTACTTGGCAAGGTCAGACGGCTTCATCTGGATACACTGAACCTTATGCTCTTCTCCTCTCCTCCCTGCCCTATTCCCTGTAGTTTCATAGGTTTTTCAAAGGGAAACAAAAGTAAATCATTAAGATAGTTTAAAATTGATGAGTCAGAGGCAGGCATCACTTTGGGATTTTTTTTTTTTTTTTTTTTTTTTGAGCTCTGGTCTGGAGAGCAGGTGAACTATGAGCCGTGTGGAGCTGAGACTCTGTACATCCCAGGTCCCTGTCTAATGCACACAGCATGCTCCTCCTCTTTGAATCATTTCAGACACTAGTCCAACTGATAATCATGCCTAGTGCCACTCCCGTCATGTGCTTTTGTGATAGAATTTGCTGCTTAAAACACAATTCACTTATTGGACAACTTGAGATTTGATGTCTGACAGACTCTGTTCTGGCTACTATGGCAAATGGTCAGCTTAAACATTCATCTCTCAATTCTTGAAACTAGACCTGAGACCAAACTGCCTGCATATCTGTGGTCTGGAAAGTGCACAGTTGCCCATCTCAAATAGTGGGGAGCGGAGAGCTTCTCGGGCACTAACCCTACCCAGGAGAGCTGAGTTCTCATGACTAATCACTTTCCTAGTATTATAGCAAAAAAGAAAAATGCAGGTTTAGTTGGTTTGTGGAGAAGGATGCTGAGACCAATTACCTTTCAGAATAAGTTTTATTAGGGTAAAGAGTCTGGTGTCCATGGATGCCATGATCAGGCCCTGAGGGAACAACATTAAGAAGGATGGTATGTTGTACCAGAGGCAGCATGATGGTGTCTTGAGCAGGAGTGGGGGAGCGCTCTAGGCGTTATGAAAAAGAGCATCAGGAGAGATAGCCTAAAGTAAAAGAGATAGTTACCAAATCTCTTTTATTTCAAGTTTTAAAAAGTATTTATTTTTAATTTATGTGTACGCATGTTTGTGCCTGTGTATATGTGCACAGAGTGCAGTGCCCATAGAGGCCAGGAGAAGGCATCAGAGTTACAAGTTGCAATTACAAGTGGTTGTAAGCTGGGAACCAAACACAGGTCCTCTGCAGTATGGGCTCTTAACCAGAATCTGCCAAATTCCTTTTATAACATTTCCTGCCCATAACTCAGAGGCATCAGATTGTTCACTCAGAGCAGCAGAGGTGAGAAAGAACCTTTGTGTACAAGTCTCTGCTACATACACAGGAGGTAGAGAACATAGGGAAAGAGAGAGAAAGGCAGCCGGGGTTGGAGGGTGTCTGAACAACAGCAAACCTCCGGCTCCATCACCACATTACCGCCATAAGTTTTAACATAGGAGCTTTGGGGGACACACGTTTAGTCCATGAGAAACTCCTTGAGATAGTTCCAGTTTTCCATTTGCTTCTGTTGTATTAGTGAAAGAAAAGAATTGCATTAATCAGTTAGTCATTTAAAGTTAAAATAGCCACTGTCTGGCTTTCACTGTTCTTGCTAGTATGGTAGTAGAATTCTTTTGGCTCAGTGAGATAACTGTGTGATGTGTGTGATGTAACTCTTTTCTATGATGTAGACTTTTTTCTTTCAGGGAGCTGTATTGTTTTGATAGGTGTACTACTACACATAAGTGGGGGTTAATTAGGGTTTTGTTTTATCAAATGTCAATAATGTATTGAAGTATTTTTCCTGGATGGTTAAAAAAAATTGGCCAGGAAAAAAACAGCAAGGAAATATGGATAAATTGACTTAATTGTAAAAGACATTGTCAATTAGAATAGTAAGTCTAAAATGGCTCTTACATTTGAACGTATTTGCGAAGATTAACATCTAATCAGAGACAAGTTTGAGAAATTGGGAAATTTTTAGTATACTAATACTTGAAGATAGCTGTATAACAGTGTTTAAACTTAGTTTTTATATTTCTTTTAAGACATTTTACATGTACTCTGTGTGTGTGTGTGTGCATGCATGCGCGCGCGCGTCCGAGCACATGAGGTCAGAGGACAACTTGCTAGCGTCTATTCCCTCCTTCTGCCATGTGGGTGCCAGGGACAGAACTCAGGTCATCAGGCTTGGTGGCAAGCACCGTTACCTGCTGAGCCATCTCACTATCCCCGCATCATATACTTTTAAAGCTCACTTTATAACAGCAAAACACACCCTCCTTTGCATATAAGCTTTATTTAAATGTACGCATGATTCTTTGTGTAATTTTGGCTTCCAAATAAGGCAACCACTATGGATAAAGAATAAGGTTTATTTATTTTTTTGCACGTGTCTCTTTGACTCATCTACTCTTTCGCTTCAGTCTTTTTGAGTTCACTTCACATTTCACCAAGACTTTCTCCTGGGTGGGGTGAAGCTGTAGATCATCCACATTTTCAGGGCAAAATGTCATTCTGAATAGAAAAAAAAAAAGAACAAAAAGCTATGGTGTGACGATTCAGAGGGGGCTTATTGAAATGTTTCATCTTTTATCAAATACTAGGCCAATTGTATAATGCATGTGATAGTATTTTTTTACATTAAATTCTTAGGGTTGAATGTATTTTTATAACTTCCGAGAAAAATAAAACCTAAGTTGGTGGAAGCATTCCCCAGGGCTCTACAGTGAAACCTCAGGGGCAGGCTTCCTCTGTCTTTTCTAGTAACAGCTCTTCAAAAACTTGAGGATGAGGGTTGTTTCTGTCATTACATTTCCTCTACTCCTGGACAGACATCCACAGCTTTTCAACTTCCTGTTCAGGCTCAGTACCCCAGCATTCAGCTTTGCTAATTCAACCTTGCAGCTCTCCCCTTCTACCTATTGGTGCTGACACTAGCCCCTTAGAGGAAACCAAATTTCTGGTAGCTTTGACCATTATTTTGCCCTAAGGGTGCCATTTTATGCTAACTTCAAATCTACCTATCCTATCCTTCCTATCTATGTATCTATCTATGTATCTATGTATCTATCTATGTATCTATGTATCTATCTATGTATCTATCTATGTATCTATCTATGTATCTATGTATCTATCTATGTATCTATGTATCTATCTATGTATCTATCTATGTATCTATGTATCTATCTATGTATCTATGTATCTATCTATGTATCTATCTATCTATTTATTCACCTACTATCTATCCATCTACTCACCTATCCTTCTGCTCATTTATCCATTCACCCATCCTTCTATCTATTCATCTACCTCTCTATTCATTTATTTATCACCCATCCAGCAATCTGGCCACCCCTCTACCCATCTGTCTATCTCTTATCTGTCTGTCTGTCTGTCTATATAGTTGTCATCACAGAGAATTCTAGTTTATGGTTTATTTTTCCTTTTGATTGTACCTAAGGTAGAATCTTTAAAGACCAGGATCTCATGTAGCTCAGGCTGGCTTTAAGCTCACTGTGTACCAAGGATGATCTTGAACTCTTGACCCTCCTATAGCCTCCTCCTAATTCCTGGGATCACAAGCATGTGCCACACATCAGTTTTTTTTTGTGGTACTGAGGATCAGACTCAGGGCTCCATGCATACAAGACAAGCACTTTACCCACTGAACCACATCCCCAGCCCTGTCTATTCTTTTTGAGAATGCCGTTTCTCTATATTTTTACCAACCAACTCTATTACTCCTGTTTTCCTGTTCTTTCTCTTCATCTCACTACACAGCCTCATTGTGCTAGCTGTTTTGGTTTGGTTTGGTTTGGTTTTGTCAACTTGACACAAACCTAGGCATATCTGGGAAGAGGGATTGTTAATGGAGAAAATGCCTCCATCAGCAAGTCTGTGGGGGCATTTTCATGATTGGTGATCAATATGTGAGGACACAGTTCACTCGGGTGAACCACCCCTGAGCAGTAGGTTGTGGGTTGTACAGGGAAGCAGGGTGAGCAAGCCAGTAAGGAGCACTCCTCTATGGCTTCTGCTTCCATTCCTGCCTCTAGATTTCTGCCTTGAGTTCCTGCCCTGACTTCCCTAGTTCCTGGAAATGTAAGATGAAATACACCCTTTCCTCCACCAGTTGCTTGCTTTTGGTCATGGTCTTTGTCACAGTAGTGGAGACCTATCTGAGACACCTCCTCTGCAGGCACAGAGTGAGTTTCTTATCCTACTTTTTCTGTTATTCCCTGCATTTAGAAGAGTGGTTGAGAGTGTAAGATTTTGTGTTTGTATCTTGACTCTGGCCTTGGGTTTGCCAAAAGTACTAAACAGTGGTCCCATGAGACAGGCAGTATGATTTCCATTCGTTACTACAGACCCCAGTCTTAAAGAGGTGGAGTTACTGTCTGAGGCTATATAGGTGGTGAGCTGTGGAGTAGGACTGGCCAACATAGAGTTCTCACTACCTGTCAGCCATGATGTTTAGCTCACTGCCTGTCTCCTAGGAACACCCTTTGGCCCCCTCAAAGCCTGCTGCAGTCCAGTCCAGGTATCTACAGTCCGAGCCACCCATCTTTAGTCTTCCTGGACTATGCGACTCTGGGAGCTTGGTATTTCAAGTCCACAAACTGCAACAGGAGCTTTTTAGAAATGAGGAATCTCGGGTCGCACTCAGGCCTGCTGAGATAGGACCTGCATTCTGAAAAATCTGTAGGTTCATTAAAAAGCATTTGGATGGAGCACATCATTAGCAAAATTAATTTATCTTGCTTTCCTAATGATGTTCTGGAGTCTATGCTGAAAACCATAGCTCAAGAGTTTGGGGCGTGCCCCCCCCCAAGTGGCATGTGGTACTGCATAGACATATAGGAGTATTTGCAACTCGGAAAATTACAGAGTCTGTAGCTCCTGGGTTCCTATCCTCCTTTTATCCCTCTATGTGTGTCTTTTATGTTTATATGTATGCACCTGGGGATCTGTGCATGTAGAGATGTGTGTACATGTGGAGGACAGAGGATAACCTCAGGCATCCTTCTTCAGACACTGTCCACCTTGTACTTTTCAGACAGAGTCTCTCGTTGGTCTGGAACTTACCAAGTAGGCTACACTGGCTGACCAAGGAGCCCCAGGCTGCCTGTCTCCACTCCCTCCCCTTCCAGCACTGAGATTACAAGTTCATGCCAATACACTCAACTTTTCTTACGTGGATCCTTGTGCTTGTAAGGCAAGCACATCATTGACTAGCCTATCTCCTGAGCCTCCCTCGTCCCTTTTAAGCACGCACAACTCAGAGGAAGGAAATGATGCACCTGTTATTAATACCCAGTGCTGCAATTCTGCTAAATTGGGCTAGAGAAAGTCAGATTAATGGAGCCAAGACTAATGGAGGAAGACACCACTTAAAACAGCATACCAGCCAGAAAAGGGCAATGAATCTGACCCAAGCAAGGCAGGTCTATAGGCTTAGACGCTCTTTAGCTGTGGAGCTTCTGTGAACCCCAGGCTCCTGATTCACACTGCAGGCTACCTCTGTCAGGTCACGTGAGATTAACGTTATGATCACTCTGTCCCATGTCCTCTGTACTTTGGGAGCTCTCACTAAGCCTTTTCCCTCTTCTGTTTCCTTTTTCAGTCCCATGAGGGGTGCATCGGTGCAGACAGCAGTGTGGTGTGTTCTGCCCCCTTGCAGGGCAAGGCACGTAAACGATGGCCACAGTGAACCTGAGCAGTTCTCTCCAGCTAAGAGAGTGCTGAGGGCCAGGGCTCAGAAGGACTGTTGACCTAAAGGGCCTTCACAGTCTTGCAAGAATAGAGAAGGGTGCGAGAAGAGGAGCAGTTTAATTTTCTCAGACTGATCATGTGGAGGTCATTTGATAGCTGTGGAGTACGCTTTCAACAGTCGCCATGATTTTGCATTCCAGGGAGATAAACTCTCAGAGTGCGGTTGCATAAGGGACTGAGGCATACATCTGCCATGGGCAGGCTCCAGGCAGTGAAAACGGAGGCCGGGAAGGCATGGGGTTCAGAGGTGAGCAGCCTACCGTTTGCTCTCTCTGCTAAGCCAAAAAGGGAACTAACTGGACTTCCCATAAGGAGGGTGGGAGATAAGAGATGGGTTTCTTGAACACAGAGGGCAGAGCTAGGAAAGGGCCTTCAGAAGCACAGAAGTGTCCTGCCATGGAGAATGCAAAGCTATAGGAAAGTATGGTTGCCATGGCAAAGTGAGTTGAGCATCCCTCTGTTCTGCCGAGTATGTTAGCACCATTGGATCATACTTCCTTTTCTTCTTTTCCTATTCCCATCCCAACCCCTACTTTTCCCCCAGGAACTTTGGGGCCAGGAGAGATAACACGCCACAAAAGGTGGCATTTCTTGGGGGAGGGGGTCACATTGTTCTTTTTTTTTTGTTTGTTTGTTTGTTTTGTTTTTTTCGAGACAGGGTTTCTCTGTGTAGTTTTGGAGCCTGTCCTGTATCTTGCTCTGTAGACCAGGCTGGCCTCAAACTCACAGAGATCTGCCTGCCTCTGCCTCCTGAGTGCTGGGATTAAAGGCGTGCGCCACCACCGCCTTAGTGTTCATCTTGATTTTCCACCCTGGGCCAAAGGAAGAAGGGAGGGCCCCATGTCTTCCCTGTGCCCCATCACTGGGGCGTCTTGGTACCCACTTCCTGTGCCTGATGGGAGACTGAGTTGGGAAGCTGCTTGGAACCTGCAGGCACAGCGTGAGGAGATGTTAATGTCACCTTTGCTGTGTCTCTCCAGCTTTGACCCAGATGGTCTTCAGAAGGAGACCTGAGTTGTGAGGTGTTAGGCCCCATGGCATGATGGTCTGCACCGTGTTCCAGACATTGGCCCACACCGCACTGCTTTCCCACTTGAACTTGATCGCGATCAACTCGCCGATGTCTTTGTCCAGTGTGATGAGGAGGGAGTAGGTTTTATTGCTGGTAATTCCTTCGCCCCTTGAAAATATACAAAGGAAACCAGTTAACTGAGTTTAGCTGTAGCAGCCAAGTGACACTGAGGCACACTCAGGATACCGAAGTAACTTTGGGGTATTTTTGTTGCATTTCCAAAATCAGTGTTCAATAGACAATATTGGCAATAGGTACAACGGGTTAAAGAGGGTTTCCCTGGCAATAAAATCAGGAAACCATACTGTTTTCCATATTAATCACATCAAAAAGGGTCTGAGATAGTTTGCTGTCATGGCTAGTTAACATCTTTTGGCTTGGTGGAGTTGGGCTATGGAGCTGGACTATCTCTCTGGTTGACACACAGACACCCTATACCACACTTTTCCGCCCTTTCTTAGTATAAAAAGGGCTCTCTCAGTATAAATGGAACCATCCATTAAAGCAACACAGCTTAATGGGCAGAAAACACACACACATACACACACACACACACACAGAGGAAAGGATTCATTGACTTGCAGCAAGACTGAAGCACTACCTGGAGGCATTGTTCCTGCTTTTGCTTACTGGTCTCCAAGACCATATGGTCCCCGTCACTGAGAGAGGCCAGTTCCATGCCCTCTCTATGATCCAGAACAATCTCTCAGGAGAAATTATTGACAATACAGAGGTAACACTGGGTCGACCTAGTGAAACAAGTTGGATGGAGAGTTCCCTGGCATGGCTCATCTCAGCTCCTTCTGCCGTGTGCTGTAAAGATGGCTGGCATGGGTATCTACCCAGTCCCTGGGCTGTGAGCATCCACCCTAAGGGCAAAACCCTCAGCATACCCTCCCAGCAGAACACTGCAATGGTAAGTATTTGGTGAGTGTCTGAATCAGTGTCATGATCAGGGACCCAAAGCTGGGACAATCTTTCGGAAGCTAAGAGCTGTCCCTGAAAGGAACACTCAACTCATGTCACTCCCTGAGAGGGTCAATGGGGAGGGTTGAGATGTCAGAAAAGGTCATGGTCATTATCTGGCTGGGAAAGCTGGGGAGTCTGAGTGAGGCATTGTGAGGCTGCTGGTGTGAGCAGGTATGTCACAGGTGGGGTGGGGGTTGGGCTGGCACTCCCTGCTGACTGAGCTTGCACACCTGTGTGTGACGAAGGGAATGATTCCACTTTTGTTTCTGGGCATGTTCTCCTGAACTCACTGGAAAGGTGTTTGGGGGTCTTTGGGAGGACCCACGCCCCACCCCCACAGCTTCTCCCCGACCTGGGTCTTGTCTGCATTGCACACCTGAGTGGCAATGGCCCCATCACTTTCACAGATGGTGTTCAGGGACCCTTCCCTGAGCTGGGTGAGCCTGGGATACAGGGATTCTTGGGCTCAAGCCTTCTGAGGAGCTGGGAAGACAGGTGCATGCTGCTGGGCCAGCTAGTAGTTACAGTCTTGGTAACTGCCGCATCCTGAATCACAGAGGCTGAGCTTCTCATGCAATGGCCTTAATTTTTGTCACATGGTTTCTGCAGTTCAGGCTTTATCTTCCTTGTGATGGCATCTTCTGAAGGAAGAAACTGAGGCTTCTAGGAAGCAAAGTGCATTGCTCACCTTCTTGTGACTAATGCCTGAAGTTGGACAGTTGACTCTGAGATCATGTGCCCAGCCATGTGATTTACTCTTAGAAATCATGAAAAGAGATTGTTTTCAAGAGCCAGAGAGACGGCTGGAGATATGACTCAGCGGTTAAGAGCATGTACTGCTCTTGCAGAGGACCCAGGTTTGAGTGTGAGCACTCACAACGGCTTACAAGGGATCCTGCACCCTCTTCTGACCTCCGTGAGTACCTGCACTCACAAGCACATACCCCCCAGCCCCCCAACACACACACACACATAATTTAAAAATAAAATAAATATTTTAAAGATATTTTCCCTGGCCGGGCGGTGGTGGCGCACGCCTTTAATCCCAGCACTCGGGAGGCAGAGGCAGGCGGATCTCTGTGAGTTCGAGGCCAGCCTGGGCTACCAAGTGAGTTCCAGGACAGGCGCAAAGCTACACAGAGAAACCCTGTCTCGAAAAAAAAAAAAAAAAAAAAAGATATTTTCCCAAGTAATTTCACTTGATGAAAGAAATGAAAAGGAAAAGAATGAAAGGAAAAAAAAGTTCTAACCACAGTGCATGGAATTATCCATGGCATATGAGGGCAGACTCTATACAACTGGAGGCACGGAAGTCCACATATTCCCAGAAGTCACAGGAGTCTGCATATTACCAGAACTTTTAACCACTTCTCCTAGAGAAGAAGTTAGGGTTGATGCTTCTCCAAGATCCACACCTCCTCCGGTGAGTGTTTTAATTATTCTCTTATTGGGAAAGGAGCTTTTCCAAATTTTTTTTTTTTTTTTTGGTTTTTCGAGACAGGGTTTCTCTGTGTAGCTTTGCGCCTTTCCTGGAACTCACTTGGTAGCCCAGGCTGGCCTCGAACTCACAGAGATCCGCCTGCCTCTGCCTCCCGAGTGCTGGGATTAAAGGCGTGTGCCACCACCGCCAGGCCTTCCAAATGTTTTAAAAGCAATCAAGAGCAGAAGCAGCTATGGTGCCCTGGTCTTGAAGGAGCTGGCACTTAGGCCGTCTCTCCAGAGACCTGCCATTCTTGGCCATGTCTGGTGGGCTTCAGTGTGCATATCCTAGCTCTCAGAGCACAATCTTAGGGGAGGGAATCTTGTCACTTCTGGAATCGCCACAGTGAGGACAAAACTCATTAGACACCCATGGAGTACATAGTGGGATCTTGGTTAAAGAGCGATAAACAGACACATTGCATTAAAGCCCCCTGCCCCCACTGTAATGAGGAATAATAATCAAGTACCTTCGCTACGGCACATCAAGCTACACATTAATATACTAAATGTTTTACCTACCTATCCCCTCATTCCTTGGTTCTCTTTTTCAATTTTGGTTTTCTGAGAGGGTCTCAAGTAGCCCAAGCTGGTTTGAACTTGTTTTGTAACAGAGGCTGGCCATGAGCTGCTTGCTCCTCCTGCCTCTACCTTCCAAATACAGAAGGTGTGTACCACCACTTCAAGTTTATGCAGTGCAGGGGATTGAACCCAGAGTTTTATGCATGCTAGGCAAGCTCTCTACCAACTCAGCCATATCCTCACCCCTCATTTTTTGGTTCTCTTAGTGAAATTAAATAATGGCAACATGCTGGCTTTCTTTGCTGTGGGTACCCCTGGGGTCCCATCCACTCTCTGCCCTTCTCTGCCTACCTCTGAATCTGGCATGTGACTTTGGCTGTATCCACATGTTCTCTTGCCGGTTGACTTTTGGGTAGGTTTGGGCCCTGGGGAGGTGCCGAGGGGAAAGGCCAGGGACCTTCCTCTGACCCTGTGTGCTTTGGAGCTGACTCTGCAGCAGCTGCACCTCCACAATCAGCATCAGCCTCCCCTCCCAGCTCTTTCGGGATCTCCCAGGGTCTGTTCTTTCCTCTGCTCACCCACTTCTGATGTCAAGTTCAGGGGTTGCCACAGTCCTTGCCAATTTTCTTTCATTCCCTCACTTCTACAGGGAGTTCCACTTGCCACCTTCCACAGACCCAGGCCAGACAGTGGGGTCCTGTTTCTCAGCTGAACCCTACACTGACAGGTTCTGATGATCCTGATGAATTTCAGACACGGGCACCAGGGGTTAGAGATCTACAGTTATCTAGATAGTGAAAAGTGGGACAGGACAGGCAATGGAGGCACACGCCTTTAATCCCAGCACTCGGGAGGCAGAGGCAGGCGGATCTCTGCAAGTTGGAGGCCAGCCTGGGCTACAGAGTGAGTTCCAGGAAAGGCGCAAAGCTACACAGAGAAACCCTGTCTTGAAAAACAAAAACAAAAACAAAAACAAAAACAAAAAAAAGGATAAAAGTTGGACAGAACTCCAAACCTGCTTGCAAAAGACCCTTTTCATGTCACCTAAAGTTGGTGTCCTACAAGTGGTGTGTGCCCTTTGAAATCAACGGCAAATGCTTGACCCCGAAGTAGCCCAGGGCAAAGTGGTTTGTGCCACCCAGTAGCATCCATCATGGACTGATCCTACAGCAGAGGCCTCCTTCCTGTCTCCTGAAGGTCTAGCCATGACCAGGGAGGGGAGAGTTTCTTGTCCCTAAATTGATATGTGCTTTTTCTCAACTCTTTTCCTAAGTGCTCTGTGGGAGGAGACAGATTTCCACATCCCAGAGGCTGCAGTTTGGGGATTCTGAGGGCAGTGCTGTTAGAGCTGATCATCAAGGCCCCTTGAGCTCACACAGCCTACAAGGGAGGGCTGCCTTGACGCCAGGAGGGAAGAAGGCATGCAAAGGCAGAAAGCCAGGTGTGGTGGCACACAGCTGGAATTCCAGGACTCAGAAAGCTGAGGCACAAGGGCCACCACAAGTTTGAGGCCAGCTTGAGCTACGTAGTGAGGTCCTATCTTAAAAATCCAAAACAGCTAAATTAAAATAAGACAATGAAATGATAACAAAAGGCATGTGTGAATTGAGGCTGAGTGAGCCCATTCCCTGGGGCGCTCACAGCAGACCTGGCTGAGGGGCCCCATCTCCTCCATGATGTTGGGGTCACCCATATTCAGAGAGCGTTCCTGCAGACCCCGCATCTGCACTGGGACTCTGCACTGTCACTGTAGCCACCTTTTTGGGGAAATCTTGAAGAAAAATGAATTCAACGTGAAAAAGGCCTTTTAGGTGTGGATATGGCTCAGCAGGGAGAAGGCTCATCTGGTATGTGCAAGACTCTGGGTCCAGTCCCTGACCAAAACCTGATTACGGGTTCTTATTTGACCGTGTGTGAGCATTTTTCTTAGATGCTCATAGAATCACGAAGATGAAGGGAAGCATGACTGCTTTGCTTGCTGACCTTATGATATGTTTAATTGGGTTGCTAATAAATGATTTGGCCAAAAAAAAAAATTCACCCTGTGACTTCAAAGAGTCCAGATAAGCCTGTGTTCTGACACAGAAATGATTTCACCTCTTGTAGATAAAAGGCCTGAAGGAGTCTGCTGACCTGGAATGATGAGGTGACTCCCTCCAGAGCAGAAACCTGGGGTGAATCCACACCATGGAAAATGCTGGATTCTCATTCATTGTGGACTCTATGAGTGCTATTTATTAAAACAAACAAACCCCAAATTTTTCTCCTCGCAGTGGCCATGGTGAACACAAGCTATAGAATTTGTGAAAAGAAAATGTTTTGTTTCCTCTCTTTTTTCCTCTGTGAATTGTTACCGGGTCGGAGGTCTTAGGCCCCCCTCTGCAAGCATCACAAAAGGCTTTGCTCCCCTGGGTGTGGGTTTTATCTCACTGAGATGCAGGAATGAACTCTCTGGTGCTTTCCTGAAGTGCCAGGACTCTCCCCATACTTCAGGGAAGCTGGCGGTCTCAAGACTAAGGGCCCAAGGATGGTGTGGTCCTGAGTGCTGAGGCAGGGGACAGCCCAGAGCAGGGCCAGGGAAGGGAGAAGGGGCGAGGGACTTGGTAAGTATGTGTATGTGGGGTATGTGTTTACTCTAGCAGGCATATCTGGGTTCACTTAGAGCCCCATTGCCTGATGCCCAGATGCCATGAGACTGGCTACCTACGCCTTCTGTGGGGAGCTTTTTAGTGTGTTGTTGACTGCCTGAGAATGGACATAGGGAAATACATAAGAATGCTTGTGTGTCTGTGTGTGCATTTGTGTATGGTGCATCGGAGTATATATGTATATGTATGTATATCCTTGTGTGTCTGCATGGATCTATTCACATGCATGTGTATACATGTATCTGAATGTATGTAAGTAAATGTGTGTATGCATGTGTATATGTGTGCATATGCATGTATGCACTTGTATATATGTATGTATATAGTATATTTGTGTGTGCTTGTATATGCATGTGTATGAATGTCTCTCTGCATCTGTGTACATCTGTATATTTGTATGTATATGTATATTTGTGTGTATATATATGTAAATGTATGCATGGCTGTATTCATGTGTAAATGCATGTACATGCATATTCATTCATATATATGGGCATATGTATACATGTGTATGTAAATGTGTCTATGCATGTATATAAGTTTATTCATGTGTATGTGTGTATATATATATATGTGTGTAGTTATGTATAAGCATGTATGTGTGTTTATGTGTATATGCTTGTGAATAAGTATGTATATACGTGTGTGTGTGTGTGTGTGTGTGTGTGTGCGCGCGCGCGCGCGTGTGGAATATAATGCTGATTGGCCTCCTGTTTTCAGTCCCTTGTGCTGTGGGTCTTCATTGTGTGGTGGTGACAGTGGTCCTCATCTGGAAGGCAAAGGCCAGAGTTTGGTTCCCTTTGCCACCAACACCCTGTGCCCTCTTTAACTCGACTGCCTGCCCTGCCTTTGAGATGGAACACTCTCATAGCACCTGGAGGTGACGGATGTCCTTGCCTTCTAGAAGGTGCCAATCCGTGTCCCTTCTGCTCCCTCTCTGCGGGACTGGCCAGGCAGGTGAGGCCTGACAGAAAGACCCATTTTAGTAGCTCATCTCCACACTTGGTGTTGGTGACACTCCTTACATTGTGGCTAAAACATCAACATTCCTGGTGCTGATCTCAAGTTTCTCACTGTTCCTTCTGGAACTCTCCCTGGAATACAGTGAAACCTCCCAAAGAATTAGCTGAGAAAAGCCAAAGACAGACAGATCCCTCAAGTGGCAGTTTGTCTGGTCATCTCGAGGAGGTCCCGGGGGAATGGAGAGGCAGGGAGGAGGCCTTTAGTGGAATACGTCAGGACTGTGAGGTCACTCTGGGTCTGGGTCAGACACTTTCGAGGCTACTAGAAGTGAAAGGAGGGAGAACTAGCCAGGCTAGCTGCAACTAAATACGGTGCTTGCCACTCAAGTCCTGTGACCTCTCAGACCCTGAAGTGCCTGTAGGAACTCTGAACGCAACACATCCCTAACTTACAGCCTTCTCCAGCCTGTCTCTGTCTCCCCTCCCCACTTTCTGTTACTACGGTAATAAGCACAGCATGCTGCTAGGCAGAGTACCTCCAGCTCGCCCTCCACCCGGTTACCTCATCTGAGTGTTCAGAGGGTGACACCAACCCAGCCATAGCTAAGCAGGACTCAATACAGATTCCTTCCTACCCTTTAAAAACAGCCTCCCGACTGGAAACATTTCCTCCCGACTGGAAACATTTCCTCCCGACTGCCTGAGGACAGAAGTGGCTGATGAATTGCCTGGATCCACTGGGTGGCCATTTCCCGATTGTCTTCCGCCAAAGCTGCACTCGGCAGCGTTTACCCAAGTCCTGGCAGGGAGGGTTCTAGAGAAACAGGTCCTTTGATGGTTCCATCAGCTATCTCAGGGAGCCAGGGGAATGTGGGCCAACTTAATGAAGCTCCAAATAGGAGGTGCCATTTATCTCGACACACCAGACCCTGACCAAAAAGGTACAGCACTTGTCCTAGAAAAATATGAATAGTGGCTTCTCAGTACACCAGCGTTGGGCAAATGTGTTCTTTTTAAGGTGTGTCTTTCAAAATGCTGGTGGTGGCTGGGAGCCCACATCAGAGATGACCACGGCCATGGCGTTGGAGAAGGGGTAGTTATGTGGCCTGCGTTCAAGGCCATGTTCCAGCACTATCAATAGAACATTCTGCAAGACTGGAATGTTTCGTTTCTGTGTTGTCTGACTTTGCAGTCATGTATTTATTTGAGCCTTTGAATGGAGACTGGTATGAGGAATGACATTGTGGTTTTTTTTTTTCTGAAGTATTTAAATCAGGGTTTAGAAGGTAGCTCAGGAGGTAAAGGCGTTTGCCAACAAGCCCAACAACCTGAGTTCAATCCCTGAGACCCACATGGTGAACAGAGAGAACTGACTTCTGCAAATTGTTCTTTGATGTCCCTAAGTGCACCATGGCACATTCCCCCTCCCTCCTCAAATATTATATGATAAATACAAGTAATAAAACATGTGAAAAGTGCTGGGCGGTGGTGCCGCACACCTTTAACCCCAGCACTTGGGAGGCAGAGGCAGGCGGATCTCTGTGAGTTCGAGGCCAACCTGGGCTACAGAGTGAGTTCTAGGAAAGGTGCAAAGCTACATAGAGAAACCCTGTCTCCAGAAAAAAAAAAAAGTGAAAAGTATTTAAATAGCCACATAGGGTGAGTGGATGGCTACCCTTACTGGACAATGATATATTGATGACAGAGTTGACCAGATAAGTCTCACAGGGTGTCATCTACAGCTTCCCCAGGGCAGTCTGATATGGCCACGGACACACCCATGGTGAGGGACATCGGCTTGGACTCATGAAACCTTTGCTCATTGGAAGGAGTGAGGAGGAACTGGGAGACTAAGAACTCAGTCCTTAGCTTTATCCCTGGCTGGTTTCAGGCAGTCCTGAGGAGTCCCCTCAACATCACTGGCAAGGTGGTACTGTCCTCATTGGATGTCCCTGGAGCAAGATAATGTACTGAAATAAAGAGAAATAATTGTTCCCAAGGGACTTGCTGCCTGCCAAGCTGCACTGAGCCCCTGAGGTGGGTTCTGTCAGTGGACAAGAGCACTGGTGGGTGACTGGTGGGTGACTGGTGGATCACTGGTAGGCGACTGGTGGGTGACTGGTGAGTGACTGGTGGATCACTGGTGGGCGACTGGCGGGTGACTGGTGGGTGACTGGTGGATCACTGGTGGGTGAGATAATGCAGAAAGACTGAGTCCTCAGAGCGTTAGTTGGCCCCTGCAACCCTGTGCGTGTGTACAGCTCTTCTTCCATGACTTCCTTCTCTTGACACTGCAGCCCAGAAGCAGCTCCTGAACCTTCAGGTAGGACACTCACCTCTGAAGGGGGCCTGGGCTCGGGTGATGAGGAAGAGCTTCTTGCTCTTGCCTGTCCAGTCCCTGCGGATGTCATAGCCCAGAGTGTTGCAACGGCCCTTCTTGCAGCTCAGACACAGGCCCTGGCTGAAGCTGTTCATGTCACTGCACTGGAAGCCTGTGCTCTGCAGATCACTGTGTCGCAACGAGTCAATGAAGAGGTGCACCGAGCGCTCATGGGCACATTTGATGGTCTGGGTTATAGCTGAGACGCAGGACAAAAAGACAGTTAGCCCTCTGAGCCCCAAGTGGCCCTGTGGTGATATTTTATTTGTGTACCCCAATAAAGCTTATCTGGGGATCTGAGGAAAAAGCCAGCCACTATTTTAAATATAGAGGTCAGGCAGTGGTAGCACACCTTTAATCCTAGCATTCGGGAGGCAGAGATTCATCTATCTCTGTGAGTTCAAGGCCACACTGGGAACAGAGCCAGGTGTGGTGGCACATGCCTTTAATCTCAGCGCTAGTTAACCATAGAGGTCTGGAGGTCTGTACAGACAGGAAGTAATAGAGTTGGGTGGAAAGAGGAAGTGATGTAGCTGGGCGGAGAGAAGAAGGCACAGAAAGGTACATAGGTGTGATTGTACAGGAAGTAGCTCTCTCTGAAGGCTGAGGAGTTGGTAAGGTGGGGTTGGCTGTGGCTTGTTCTACTCCTCTGATCTCTCAGTTTTTACCCCAATATCTGGCTCTGGGGTTTTTATTAGTAAGACCAATTAGCAATTTGTCTTACATGGCCCCAACAAAAAGACTTATGGTTTCAGTTCTAGGCAGATGTGTGTGTGTGTGTGTGTGTAGCAGGACTGCTGAGTTCTCCCAGACAATGGGTCTGTTGCAATAGAAAGCTAAAGAAAGTAGACCTCTGTAGATACCACACTGAGATCAACCTGCTATGATAATAACATGGATTAGGAGGTGTTTTTATGAGTACCCAATGTTACTAGGAAAGAGCCAGATAGCACAGCTTGTTCTGAGGAATTCCCCCATGGTTAGCAAAGGCCCAGTGCTGAGGTCTAGACAGAGAGCTACTTGGCTAGTGCTGTGGGCTTCTTCTTTTCTTACCACATTACCACAGCCAGGTCATCCAGGTCTAGGGCCTAATCCCCAAAGCAACATTTTTTTTTTTTTTTTTTTTTTGTTTTTTTCGAGACAGGGTTTCTCTGTGTAGCTTTGTGCCTTTCCTGGAACTCACTTGGTAGCCCAGGCTGGCCTCGAACTCACAGAAATCCGCCGGCCTCTGCCTCCCGAGTGCTGGGATTAAAGGCATGTGCCACCACCGCCCGGCCCAAAGCAACATTTTTAAGTGTTTAATATTCTGGGGTGGTGGTGGGTTGGGGTAGAGCAAGATGGCTTATTGAGGAAAGGGGCTTGCTGCCAAACCAGAAGACCTGAATGTGATCTCTGTGACTAACATAAAACTCCTATAAGTAGCCTACACACACACATACACACACACACACACACACACACACACACACACACACACACACACGTGCCCCCAACATACACAAAATAAGTAAAATGTAATAAAAATAAAACTTAAATTGTGTGTGTCTGTGTCTGTGTCTGTGTGTGTGTTCATGTATGACTGTGTGTGTCACAGAGCAAATGCTGAAATGAGAAGACAACTTTCAGGAGTCACGTTCTCCTTCCTCCTTGACATGGTTCTGGGAATCCAACTCAGGTCATCGAGCTTGCGTGGCAAATGCCCAAACCCTCTGAACCATCTTCCTGGTCCACCAACCTTTTTCTTTCAAGACAAAATCTCCTGTTGCGCAGGCTGGCCTTGACCTCCTGCCTCTCAAGTGCTGAGATTACTCCATGTCTGGTTTTATGCAGAGCAGGTGCTGACATCCAGAATCCAGATTTTCCTGTATGCTGTGCAGGCTCTCTGCCTGTGAAGCTATCCACCCATCCTCCCATCGTGAAATTTGACCTTTTTAAAGAAAACTTTCCAATTTCTAATCTAATCTGCAGCAAATTATCTAAAGTGATGTCAGGGGGCAGCCAGAAGACCCAGAAGTACCTAAAGTCAGGTCAGGGACAGGTCACCTTGCCTGGAGCCACTTCCTCTAATGTTTTAAGACTAAATGCAACGCGGGTCATCTCGGTCACGATGGGCTCTGCTCCTGGTGTCAGGAGGGCTGTACCACTTGCTGTCTCCTCAACCACTCCCCAACAGTGCCTGGAGGCAGCTGTTCTAACAAATGAGAAAACAGCCTCAAAGACATTTGCTGGCCTCTGGTAGCTCACTCTGTACGGGGTGGGGTGGTGCGGGGTAGTGTGGGGTGGGGTGGGGTGGGGTGGGTGGAAAGCTGTTATCAAGCTGCCTTCTGCATAGGTGTGGCTGGGGGGAGTGCCCCGGAATGGGAGCACTTTAAACAAAGGGATGGAGGACTTGGAGTTCCTCCTTACCCCCAGTTAGGCAAGCGGGGTGCATAAAGTTATGTCATTTTAAGGGTAGCATAGAAGAGAAAATGGCAGCAACTGGTCAAAAATGTGTTTACTAGGCAAGTGGTGACTAAACACTATCCTAGGGCCTGTGCTGAGCTTTGCAAGGAGGGGCTGTAGCTCTGAGAAAAGAGTGGGTGAATCAGCGGGGACCTGTTGCTGACCGGAGGAAGGGTGACTGCTGGGGAGATGTAAAGACAGATAGGGGAAGTTCCCAGAAGGCTCTGGGGTGTAGAGGAATGCTGGAGTGCAGCCAGCTGGAGTTGGTGAGGCAGTGGGGTGTGCGAAGGGCTTTCTGGGACTGGAGAGGTGAGGGTGGCGATGGAATCCCCAGGGAGTGCTCAGCCTGGATTTGGATGATAGGGGTGGGAAGCGAGTATGTAGAATTGGGGTCTCCAGCTGTCACCTGGAGTGACCTGGCCTGCTCTCATCTGGGTGACATAACAATGAGAAATCTGGGACGCCTGCAGTGTCCCTGTTCTTGGAAGGTGTGGTTGCTGGTGGCTTGCATGCTCGTTAGTTCCTTTTCACCCCAGGTGTGCTATCAATGTGCATGTCCGCGGATCTGCTGCTGAAAGTGGCATGGAGAGGGGTGAGAACAGCGGTCAGTCAGGAAAGTGTTTGCCAGGCAAACCCGGGGCCTGGGTCCAACCCCCGGAACTCAGGTACAAGAGCCAAGTGTGGCCGTGTGCTTGCAGTCCCCATGCTGGGGAGGCAGGGGCAGGCAGATCCTTGAGGCAGCCGCCCTAGCTGAATCATTGAGAACCAAGCCAGTGAGATACCATGTCCCCAAAACCAAGATGGAGGTTGTCTTCTAGCTTCAGTATTTACCCCCACACAATTGCACACACACACACACACACACACACACACACACACACACACACACACACACACGTCAAGACCTTCCTGTGGCTCTAGAGAGTGGAAATTCCCAAAGGTGGAAAGTTCCAGAAAGGAGAGGACAAGAGGTGGGGTCAGGACTCAGCTCTCACAAGGGCGAATGCCCCTGGAACAGCTTCCTGTATCTCTGGGCAGGAGTGGGAAGTGATGGTTCCTGATGGTGCTTCTCCAAGGCCCTGGGAGCTGTCACAGGGAGCAGCTGCCTGGGGACCACCAGCCCCCAAAACGGCCTTTGAGACCCTGCACTGGGGGCTCTATCCTTGCTGAGGTGGTCCCTGAGACCTCAGGAGAGGATGAGAAACAGGCTAAGGCTCTAGGCTATGACTTCCCATTCTTACCATTTAAGCCATGCTCCGCAATGTGTTTGTAGAGCTCCAGGAAGTGGCAGCCGGGCTGGAAGGTGCCGCCATTGGGGTAGAAGTCATAGTGGGCAATGGGCTGTTGGATGCCCACACTCAGGCCCATGTGCTCCTGGGTAAAGGTGTGAATGGCGTCCACAAAACTGGCATCATCTGGAGAAAGACGGTCGCTGGGGGAAGTGCCCTCAAACAAAGGGCCTGCGGGGTCCAGCCCTGGTAAGAAAATGAAAGCCGGCATAGATCAGCGTGGGGAGGGCAACAGAAGGCTCTCCTCCCAGCTCTGATATCATTGCACATTTCTGAGCTAGCAGGAAGAGGAAAACAAGTGTGTGGTGCTTCTCCAGAACCTTAGACGCTAACGTTTTTGCTGTAAAGCCATAGTAATTCACGGTGCTGAAAATCTGCCAGGCCAGGCATTATTCTAAGGGGAGAGAGGTTTGCAGATCAGGAGGTAACAATCAGGTTATGAGTGAATGCTTGATTTATTAAGCAAATCAATTTTAAGTGCCTCTCCTGGTAGTTTCTACAGCATCTGTTTGCATAAAAATGCAGCAGCCCACGGTGCTCATTATGTGCAGTTCTGACTTCTTGGGCAAAGAAAGCATTCGTGTGCCTGTGTGTCGTCAGTAGTCTCCTTGAACAAGCTGGTTCCTGCACTCATTGGAAGGTCCAGAACAATCTTAGGAAGGGGTGAAAATCTCGACATGTGGGGGCTTAGTAAGCCCCAGGCTCCCAGCGACAGCCCTGCTTGCAGGGACAAGAACGGCTTCTGGCTGACTACCTGGGGAGGGTACCTATGCACCATGGACTCTCCTCCTCTGACTTGTCTGAAGCACCCTGTGGTGGCAGGCTTCAGCCCAGGCCACCATCCTTGACAGTGAGCTGTTAGGTCACCTGCCCTCCAGCCCCACCCGCGGCGGCCTTGGTGTGATCCAAAGTATTTCTTTCTTTAGGCTGACAGCAAGATGACTGCAGGGTACGGAGCCCTCCTGCTGTCTCCTGTGTGGGTGGCCTGGTTAGAATGCTGGGATGTGACAGTGCCATTTGGAATGGGGAGGCCGAGGGCTCAGGCCTGACAATGTCTCACTTTGTGAAATGCTTTGTTTTTTCTTTTTCCATTCTGTGTGTGGTATGTGCATGTTTACGTGTGTGGGGGGGCACCTCTGCAGGTGTGTCGGTGTGCAGGTAACACCTGGAGATGGATGGCAGGAGTCATCTTTAATTGTTCTTTCACCATATTCAATGAGCTAGGGTCTCTCAAACTCCGAGCTCACAGGGCTGTGCAGCTTGCCATGGGGCTCCCCTGCCTTTGACTTCCTGGGCTTGAATTACAGGGGGAAAGCCACACCCATTTGGCACTTATACATACTCTGGGGAGCCCAACAGATTCCAGTCCTCAAATTTGCTTGCAATATTCTCACCCACACTTTGTGGAATTCTGACCCCTCTAGCAATGCTTCTAGCAAGGCAAGGCATTTGTGTACATCAGAGTCAGGAGTGTCAGGCTAGATACAGAGTTGGAGCCTAGCCTGGGCTACATGAGACAGGTCTCAAAAAAAAAAAAAAAAAAAAAAAACCACACACAGATAAACAACAAAACCAGTAAAAGTTTCTTGTTACAAAATATAATTGGAATCCTCTTTTGGACCCGTTTGGAACAGCTCTGGGAATAGTTCCGTGGAAGAAAGGTCATAGGAAGCAGGCTGTCCTTGGTTCTGTGTTCTCATGGGACAGCAGCAATTCCTGATAGAAGACTTGTTGGGCAGTGTTTGGTGTTATCATCGATGAGCATAGGGAAGCAGGTGTGTGCTCCCTGTACCCAGCCGCCACCGAGCTTGTGTGGGGTTATCCAGCAGAGTTACCCGTGATTCTTCCAATCTTGTGCTTTCTACCCATGGAGCTGCCTGCGAATCCTGAGACATGAGCTCCCAGGCTGTAGCCGATCAGGTGAACTTTGCTCTGAGAAAACTTCACAGATTCCTGCAAGACAGGACAAGAGGGTTGAGGGAGGAGTTGGTGTGAGGCCAAGAGCCTTCCATAGGGCCTGCTTCTGTGGGGCACCCATCCATGCTTGGTGCTGCCTGTGAACCAAGTGCTTTATAATTGGGAAACTGACTTGTCAACTCACGGACTGTCCTCTTGGGTGATGGGGGACAGGGGTGACCTTTCTTTGGGATATCCTGGTGACTGTTGCCTCCTGCCTACCTGGCTTCAGCTAGACATTGGTGCCCTGCAGTAACTGGGGATCCCCCTGTTGTAGCTGGAGAGTTTTCTCTCCGGGTCCCGCCAAGCCCAGGCAGTCCGACAACCCACTTATAGAATAAACACACAGACGCTTATATTATTTAAACTGTTTGGCCTAATGGCTCAGGCTTCTAGCTATCTAGTTCTTACATCTTAAATTAATCCATTTTTATAAATCTATACCTTGCTATGTGGCTCGTGGCTTACCGGCATCTTCACATGCTGCTTGTCATGGCGGAGGCTGGCAGTGTCTCCCTCCACCTTCCTGTTCTCTCTATTTTCCTCTCTGTTAGTCCTGCCTATACTTCCTGCCTGGCTACTGGCCAATCAATGTTTTATTTATTGACCAATCAGAGCAATACATTTGACATACAGACCATCCCACAGCACCCTGTCTTTACGTTTCAAGCTGTAATTATAGGGGGATGCCATACTTGTGTGGGATTGATGACTTCTAAGTGTGTTTAGATTCCTTCGAACAAATGTATCCAAACCAGCTTCTCTGAGCCATACTGGGTGAAATATAGTTGTAGGCCACACTGGGGCATCCAAACTGTGACCCACAGGTTTCAAGAGCATATATACATTTATTTTGTGTGACATCATGACAGGACATTGTCATTTACAAAGTTCATAATGGATAACTGAGCATTTGAACTTTAAACATTGTGAGAAAAAAATCTCATAGTTTTCTTTTCCCAATGTTTTAAAAATATGATGACATTGTGTGTGTGTGTGTGTGTGTGTGTGTGTGTGTGTGTGTGTGTGTGTGTGTGTGTTCAGAGGACAACTTGAGGGATTCAGTTTTCTCTTTCTACTTGTACAAGGGCCTTAACCCATGGAGCCAGCTCACTGGTCTCCAATGTTTTATGATTTTGTAATGGACTGCATTCATAGCCATTCATATGTCCTGGTCTGCTTTCTGTTGCTGTGAGAAAACACTGACCAAAAGCAACTTGGGGAGGAAAGGGTTTATTTTAGCTTACAGATTACAGTATACCACGAGGGGAAGTCAGGCCAGGGACCTGGATGTAGGAACCAAATCAGAAACCATGAAGGAACTCTACTTTCTGGCTTGCTCTCCATGCCTTGCTCAGCCTGCTTTCTTGTACAACTCTGGACCACCTGCCCAGGGCTGGCACTGCCCACAGTGGGCTAGGCCCTCCCACGCCAATCATTGAGGATGACCATGATGATGATGATGATGATGATGATGATGATGATGAATAAAATGCCCTGCAGGCTTATCTACTGGGCACTCTGACAGAGGCATTTCTCAATTGAGTTCGCTCTTCCCAGAGGACCCTAGCTTGTGTCAAGTTGACAATACACTAACCAGCACACCATGGATACAGGGGATAGCCTAGAAAGTGATGGACCACTGCTGCTCCAGGATAATGGAGGGGTGTACACACAGGAGCGACGGCTGGGGAGTAGGGGGCAGATGGCTCAAGGGAGGCCTCATGTCTTGTCTCAGACCTGCAGGCTGCACACTGAGGTCTCCCGGAGTAGCAGGGAGATCTCTTGGAGACCAGCTTACCTCCCTGACTGTCAGAGGGCCAGGTAGGTGGACTTACCTCCAGCCACAGGAGAAGAGCAGCCACCTCCTGGCCTACAGCACGGGTATTGCGGACAGCGACAGCGTAGTGTTGGTGTGCCAGGGAGATCCAATCCACAAACCCTACGTTCACCGGCTGGGACTGTCGGGATTTCAGTGCACCCACTAGCTTCCAGATCCAAGTTTCTAGCAAGCCATCCATCTGAGGGTGGGCCACAGGTTGTCAGCTTAGCTGGGAGGGGAGAGGGAGCCCTGTGCTAGTTCCTGGGGTCACTGAGTACTTAGCCCTCTTCTTTATCAGTTTCAAGGACAATTCTAGATCTTTCTCCCCAACAGAAAGGCCATGGCCTGGGATTCCTCAGCCTAGAGCTGAGGACATTTGGGCTTGAAGAGCTCTTGCCCAGCTGTCTGCCCGTCTCTAGCTCCCTCCATGTGGTGTCAACCCCATCTCCAACCCCAGATTTTGAGAACACAGTGTGCCCAAACCTTGCTACATTCTCCCCACCTGAGAATCACTGCCTGAATTTTTCCCCAAGGTAGCTCTTTCTGAGCCCTAAAATAATGGAAAAGTGTGTGAAAATGAGGTCCAAGAGTTGACTTCAGAAGTCAGCTCCACAGTGCCTGGGGTCCCACAGGGGCTGTCCTGCCCTCTTTGCCCTTTGGTGGGAGGAATGTGAGATCCGGAGCCCTGCTCTGTGTGTCCCCTGCTTGGGATAATGTGTGGGTGTGCCCACTGTGTTCCCAGAGGGGAGGGTTTGTTTTGTGCCTTGGAGACTAAACAGAGAAGGCAGGAAGGTGGTCACAGCTGGGTCTAGGGTATTCCAGGCAGTCTTGTGGAGGCAGAAAGGGGGCATAGAGGTGTCTGAAGACTGGAGAAATTTGAGAGAGTTTAAGGTCAAACTGCAAGAGGGGAAATGGTAGAGCTCCATCCTCATACCCCACCCCCACCTCACCCCCATTAGCCATCCTCCCATCCTTCCAGGGGAGCTGAGCTGTGTTTATTGAAGAAATGTTTACTGAGAGCCAATATCGAAGCTGAACTACTTTGCATGTGTGTTGTTTAACCCCTGTGCCTCCTTTCTTCATCAGCAGCATGGGGATGTTGCCTTCCTTCCAGGAGGGTTGTTAAGACCAAAGGAATGAGTGGTGGGTTCCGAGTTTTTAGAACAATTCCAGGAGCCCAGCCAGGCTTCAAAATCCTATTTGTCCAAAGAGCACATTTTGCTATAGGAGTCTGCAGCTTTGTGTTGCATTTCAAAACCCAACTTAATAATTTGATCATTAATTCAGTTAACAAACGTTTTGGAACACCCGATGTGTGGTGGCTAGTGGCCTGCAATGTCAGACAAGTTCCAGGGAAGAACTTACAGCCGAGTGGGTCAGAGAAACTGAATGAGGCTCCAGGAGCCAGAGGAGCCAGAGGTGCCGGAGGCTGGGAACTCAGGGACCCATTGTTACACCCTGGGGAAGGGCTGGGCTGTGGCAGGGATGGACTGCAGGAGACCCTGATTGAGACTGTGCCTATAGGGAAGGGAAGCTGACCCAGAGAAGAGAATGAGGAAGGGGGCATTTGGAAGTGGGCAGAGGATAGGAAGTGACAAAAGAAGGTGACAGGTCAGATGGGCGAGCCAGTTTATTCTCTAGAGCAGGTGAGGTGGGGGTTTTGAGAATATTTTTCATGTCTGGCGATATACTGAAGTCATCGGAGTGATTGCCTAACATTCATGGGGCTCTAGGTCCAACCCCAAGAATTGCATAAACCAGACACAGAGACACACAGCTGTTGTCCTAGCCCTTGGAGGTGGAGCCAGGAGGAACAGGAGTTCAAGGTCTTCCTTGACTATATGATGAGTTTGTGGCCAGCTCTTCAAACAAATAATTTTCAAGTAGATGGCAGAAAATAAATTCCAATTCGTTTGTTGTAGGAGAGTGACTTCGTTGGGAAAGCACCTGCCTTACCCACAGCCCTGAGTTTGAGCCTTAGAACCCACATAACATTTTTTTGATGTAGTGCTGGAGATGGGTCAAGGTTAAGAGTGCGTACTCCCTTTGCAGAGGACCTGAGTTCTGCTCCCAGCACCCATGCCTGGCAGCACACAATTACCTGCAACTCCAGCTTCAGGGGATCCAGCACCCTCTTCTGGCCTTGGCAGGCACCTGCACTCTCATGCACATACACACAGACATACACATAGGCATAACGTTTCCACTATCCTGCTTACTCCTGGAACTGAGAAAACTGGGAGGTGCTTTACCAGGGCCATGTGTGAGGTTATCATCGGCATTATCAAAATCCAACCCACTAGGAAGAAAGACAGCGAGCAGGAACACACAGAGAATACAGCACGTCAGCACTTCCTACCGACCACCCGTGGATGATCATGACCAGCGGCTGGGAGGTGTTGAAGCCACACTCTTGCAGTGTTTCTGGGCGCTGGACTTGGAGCTGACAGCCTAGGCGATCACTTTCACTTCTGAAGAGCAGGAATCTGCTCTCTGTCTTCTGTAATGGTTTCCTTATGTCAGTAGCTCCATAACTTCTTCCAAATGGCTCTGGAATACCAAGTCAGGACTGTGGGTTAAGCCTGGCATGTGTTCCATCAACATAGGCCCTAAGACTACCTACAGGTGGTCCAGCTAGTGGTAGGTAGCTGGGAAGGTACTGGGAACCATCATGAACTCCATCTTTGAGGAGCCCAAGGATATTCATGGTGGGATGGCCAGATGGTAGTGGGGGAACTTGGGAAGATCCCATACAAGGTAAGTGACCTGACCTTCCCCCTGGCAAGTAGCCAGCAAGGCACTCACTAGCTGCCTGACTCCAAGGCTTGAGGCCTGTAGGTAAGACCACCGGGCCTGAGACTGGCAGACAGTCAGCCTCAGCCCAGATCACACTGCTAGGATGAGACAGAATCAGGATTTGAACCCAGATCTGTCTCCAGGCCTAGAGAGCCAACAGAGAGAGGATGTCACTACATGTCACCCTTCCAAGCTCATCCTGTTCTCACTGAAGGTATAATATGTAGCATAAACCTTGAGGGGACTCGTTGTGGAGGAACAGATGGGGAGAATCTCCAAAAGGGTGATGGATTGTTCTTGAATGCTAAGCCTGGCCTGGAAGGGTTACCTGGGCTGTGTTTTTGGGGTGGGGAGTGGGGCTTTCCAGCTGAGGGGAGAGCATGAAGGATGACTCAGAGGCATGAGAGCTCATGACCAAAGGACATGAAGAGGCTGGGCAGGATAGAGCATGGGTGCCAAAGACCTTGGAGTTTATGCAGTGGGGGCGGGGAGGATAGCTCAGTTGGCAGTGTGCTTGCTTTGCATGCCTAAGGACCCGAGTTCAATCCTCAGCACCCACACATAAAGCCAGGCCCTGCAATGTGTGCTCGGAATCAATCCCAGGTTGTTCTGGCTTCATTTCCACAGATGTGATAAAATGTCCCAGCAAAAGGTAACTTAGGGGAGAAAGGCTTATTCGGTTTACAATCCCAGGCTACAGTCGTCGGTTCGGAGACATCAAGACAGAAACTTGAAGCAGCTAGTCACACGACAACCAAACGCAGAGAGTGAATGAATGCATGCCTGGCACTCAGTAGCTTCCTCTAATCCAGTCCAGGGCTCCAAACTGTCCACTTTCAGGCTAGATCTTCTCACACCAGTTAAGGTCATCAAGACAATCCCTTATAGAAACGCCACAGGCCACCCTGACTGATCCAGAGGAGCCCTCACTGAGACTGTCTTCCCAGGTTATTCTAGGTTATGTCAAGTTGACAATTAAAATTAACCATCACACAGGTTGACCTCTGACCTCTACACATATGCTGTGGGGTGTGCTTATGCTCGCTAACACACAAATGTCCCCCCTGCATAGACACAGACACAGACAGACAGACAGACACACACACACACACTATATGTATACATGAAAGAAGAAAATGAGGATGAAATAGTAGGCATCTCCTGGGGTTGTTACAAAGATTCAATCAGCTTTGCTAAGTGCTCAGAACAATGCCTAACACGGCCTTAGCACCTAGGTAAGGGTGTATCATGAAGCTAAGCTCAGATCCAGCCCTGGCATCTGGCACGTCTCATCTGTGAATCTTGTCTTTCTATGAAAATGTACCCCTGCCGGTCTCCCAGGGCCAGTTCCTGCCTGTGTGTATTGACTCTGGATTTACATCTGAGATCATGTTTTAGCCCAGGTGCCCAGGGCCTGCCAGCTGAGCAAGATGGAAAAGAGTTTTCCGATAGAAAGCCCAGGTAGAACCAAGCGAACGGCTGGTTCCCCCTTCTGCCTTTGGATCCCTTTCCCAAGTGTGTGAGGAGACAGATGTGCTGATCATCTTCCCTTCATCTCTGACTACGCCTGTTGGTCACCTCTGACGCTGAGGTCTGCCTGGGTCTGAGCTGGAGGTAGGTGGGAAAGCAGGGCTTTGCATGTGGCTGCCCTAGGGCTCCAGTGAGAATGTCACCAGGAGGGCTGGGGAGAAGATGGAGCTGAAGTGGAGTCTAGGTTGAAGAGTTTTCAAACTCATGGCCAAGAGAAATGATGGAACAAAAGGGACTCTGATGCCTAAAATAGCGCGATTCAGTGGAGGATGCACACGTTGGATTCAGTGGAGGATGCACACGTTGGATTCAGTGGAGGATGCACACACATGTTGGATTCAGTGGAGGATGTACACGTTGGATTCAGTGGAGGATGCACACGTTGGATTCAGTGGAGGATGCACACATTGGGTTCAGTGGAGGATGCACACATTGGATTCAGTGGAGGATGTACACGTTGGATTCAGTGGAGGATGCACACACATGTTGAATTCAGTGGAGGATGCACACACATGTTGGATTCAGTGGAGGATGCACACGTTGGATTCAGTGGAGGATGCACACATTGGGTTCAGTGGAGGATGCACACATTGGATTCAGTGGAGGATGCACACACATGTTGAATTCAGTGGAGGATGCACACACATGTTGGATTCAGTGGAGGATGCACACTCATGTTGGATTCAGTGGAGGATGCACACACATGTTGGATTCAGTGGAGGATGCACACACATGTTGGATTCAGTGGAGGATGAACACATTGGAGGGATGCTGGGGGAGGGGCCTAGTGCTCCTTTGCACAGCTCCAGGAGTCAGACGTAGAATCCATGGGAGGGTGTGATACAGAGAAAATACTTGACTTTCATTGAAGAGACTAGCACGGAGACAGAATGATGGGAGTAAACCAACGGAGATAGGTTAAGTGATTTTGTATTAGATTTTATTTACTTGTGTGTGTATTTATATGAATGTATGTGTGTGCCCTGGTCCATGTGTGGAGTTCAGAAGACAACTTTTGGGAGTTGGTTCTCTTCTTCCACCTTGTGGGTCCCAAGAATTGACCTCAGGTCACCAGACTTGCCTACAAGTGCCTTCACCCACTGAACCATCTCACAGGCCCCCAAGACAGACTGTTAATATTAACATCCTAAAGCATACACTGTGAGATCAGGTTGCTGGGAGAGGCCTCAGACCTGGTTCCAAGGGACATTTGGAGCATTTCCTTTCATCCAGGGACATTTGGAGCATTTCCTTTCATCCAGGGACATTTGGAGCATTTCCTTTCGGTCTTTTTTCTTCCCGCAGAGACATTTGTCCCACAGATTAAAAAAAAAAAAGATTTATTTTTACTTATGTGTATGTATGTGAATCGGTTTATGACTATGTGCACCTGAGGGCAGGTGTCCATGGAACCCCATGGACATCAGATCCCCTGGAGCTAGAGTTACAGACAGTTGTGAGCCGCCCAACATGGGTTTCGGGGAACTGAATCCAGGTTCTTTGCAAGAGCAGGGTGTGCTCTTAACCGCTGACCTGTCGCTCCAGTCTCTCTAGAGGTGTCCATTTGGCCGTTCCCCGGGATCAGACACCAATGTTTTATGTGCCTCTTCACCTGCCATGGCGCTTTTTCATAGCGGTAAAAATGCTTCACCAATGTTTGTGAAAGGTGGTAGGATTATCTGTTTCACTTATATTTAGCTTGTTGCCAGATTTTTTTTTTCTGTATTTAGGACAATGTTTTGATGGCCATCCTTATGTTTAAATCTTTGCCCAAATCTAGGTGATCTCTGGTTGATATTCCTAAGAGCAGTCTTGTTAGTTCTCAGGGGTTAGCCCATTTATATCGCTGTATAAAATCATATGCATTCATGTTGTTTTCAGCGTATTTGTTTTCCCAGGACTAGAAGTAGAACCTGGGCCCTCACACATGTTGGCCAGCACTCTGCTGCTGAGCTACATTCACAGCCCATGTTTTCAGCCTTTTTTCTTGTGTGGGACATTCCTGTGTGTGTGTGTGTGTGTGTGTGTGTGTGTGTGTGTGTGTGTGTGTGTGTATACACATGAGGTCAGAAGAGGACATGAATTCCATGGAGCTTGAGTTACGGGTTGTGAATAGCCTGTTGTAGGTGCTGGGAACCAAGCTCAGGTCCTCTGCAAGGGTAGCAAATGCTCTTAATCACTGAGCCATCTCTTCAGCCTCTCCAATCTCAAGAGACAAAGACTCCAGTGATGTGAAGCCAGATGGTACTGTGGTTTTGAGAGGCAATATCGCCTGAAGTAAATGGTCAGCTACTTCAGGAGACTCTGCTCCTCTATCTTGGAAAAGGGGGTGGTGGGGACTTGGGAGACCTAGAATTAGTTGTCCTGAGGATGCCAAACACCTTCTCCTTTAGTCAGAAGGAGTTCAGATATCATTCCTTGCAGTGATTTCTGTATTCTCAAGCCAGCTCCTGGTTGGAAGATCCTTAGAAATTCACACAAGAACAAATTACTTCCTCTTCTCTTGGGCAAAGACGTCATCAGGTGGGTGACTTCAGGCAACTGAGCTGGGCCATGTGGCCCAGGAGAAAACCAGCTGAAGGCTCTGCTTGGCCTTCCTTGTGCCCGCAATGCCTGTGCAGGATGCTTCTGCTCCGTGAGCGTGTGTCAGGTGCTTGCTGGGTCCTGGATGAAGTTAATGAGGCAAGTGCATGAGTTGGAGGCCTCGAGTGCTAATGTGCTCCTGCAGAGCTGTTTGCAAAACATCTCCGCAAATTCATTATTTAATTGCGCTCGAGTGTGTGTGTGTGTGTGTGTGTGTGTGTGTGTGTGTGTGTGTGTGTGCTTACCACACTCTTGCTCTGTAAACATGTATTGTTGAAAATATTCCCAGACCTGGCAGGAGTCCTTTGGAAAATCATAATTTCTCAATGTCCCTGAAAATTCTCCAACCACATCCTCTGCCCAGGGTGGAACATTCCCATGAAGTAAATGTGGCTGCCACTCTGTGGTTGCTGGCATCAAGCCAAGGATGTAAAGTTGGGCCATGTTGACTTTGGAGTTTCTTGGATGGGGCGAGGCATTGCAGCTCATTTGGTGAGTGCTTGCCTAGCATGCCTGAAGCCCCGGGTTCAGTCCGAGCTTTGCAGACCCCAATGTGGCGGCACAAACCATAACCCCAGCAATTGGAAGCTGGAGGCAGGAGGATTAGAAGAAGTTCAAGGTCATCCTTAGTTACACAGGGAGTTTGAGGCCAGCCTGGGCTACATGAGACCCTATCTCAAAAAAGGGGAGATGGCTGAAGAATAGTTCACAGGCTAAGATTGTAAATTGCCCTTGCAGAAGATCTGATTTGGTTCCTAGCCTCCACTTCAGGTGACTCACAACTACCTCTAACTCCATTTGCAGGAGATCTGATGGCTCTAGCCTCCTTGGACAGCTGTGCTCAGGTACAATATGTCCACACAGAGGCATACCTGTCCACATAATTAAACATGATAAAAATCAATATTTTAAAAGGACGTGAATTGGGAACGCTGTTCTCGGACTTGTGGCTTCTTTTTCCGATCTGGCCCTGTAGGAGTCCATTAGGGCTCCTCCTCTGTGCAAAGCTTGTTCATGCACTGTGGGGCACGGGGCTGGAGGATGGCGGGAGCCAGGGCTCTGTCGCCAGATTGCCTGGCCTGAGTCCCAGCTCTGCTGCTAAGGCTCTGTGGCCTTAACCTCTCAGTCTCCTCTGTGACAACAGACTGACTGGAGCAACCCCAGTAGGATTGTTATCAGCCAGAGGTGAAAACACATTGTTTCCCATGGATATCCAGCCTTTTGGCTTCTCTGGGCCACACTGGATGAAAAAGAATCATCTTGCCACACAGCGGTGTCCAGCCCATGGGTTTAGAGACAGTCTATGTGTTTATCTTTTCTGATGCTGGAGCACGAAGTTCATGCAGAAGACCTTACAGTTCAGTCGTGAAACCACAAAAAACCCAGACCCCCCAAATACACACACAGAAATCTCATCATGGTTTAAATAATTTACAATTTTGTGTTGGGTGGCATCCATAGCTATACTGAGATGCACCTGCTTGAAACTAAACGTAGGGAAAGAGTCAAGTCTCCTCTTGAGATTAGCTGAAATCCTGATCTACCAGCCTGCACCTCTACAGTGTCTAGGATTACATGCTTGTGTGTGTGTGCACATGTGTATATGTGTGGGTATATATGTGTATTTGTGTGCAAGTACATGTGTGTGCCTCTGTGTATGTGTGTGTGTGTGTGCCTGTGTGTGTGCCTCTGTGTATGTGTATATGTGTGTGTGCCTCTGTGTGTGTGTGTGTGTGTGTGTGTGTTTGCCTGCGAGTATGTACCTGAGTGTGTGCCTCTACCACCCTATTTTAGGCTGTGGTGGTGAATGAATCACAAGTCACTAATGAAAAGAGAGACTGGATTTAATCAGGGTCATTGATATAGCCTGATGCGGGGCCGCTTACTTTTGAGGAGGGCGTAGGCACATCTAACTACCCCACTTGTCAAGAAGCTAACGGGAGACAGAGAATAGAATGACTTTGACTATTATGAGTTAGCCACAAACCAGCTTCCTGGAGTCCTAGTACCAGGCAAGATCTCTGGGAACTTTCTAGGCAGAACTCCCGTGAGAATCTATGTGTTAGATGGGGGCTGGATCACCCTACTCAGCCACGCTTCTCCACTCTCCATGTTCCACATTGCAACCTCAGTACTTCGGTTTCTAATTTTTTTACATCCTTAAATTTTTTTTGTGTGTGTATTAGTTGCATAAATGGTATGTGCACCACATGAGTGCAGTGTCCAAGGATGTTAGATGAAGGTGTTGGATACCCCGAAACTGGGGTTGTAGATGGTTGTAAACCACCAAGTGGGTGCTGGGAATTGAACCCAGTCGGAGCTCAGGTCATCAGGCTGGGCAGCAAGCATCTTTATCACTAAGCCATCTTGCAGGCCCTAGACAATTGTTTTGATGAGTTTAGGCTTGCACAAAAGGTAGAGAAATATCCTGGATTCAGATGGCTTCTGTGTCCAACCCTGAAACCCCCTCAGAGTTAAGGAACGGTGGGAATGAGAAGAGGAGGTCCAGTATCTCAACAAATGGTTGCTTTATGTGAGGGTGCAGGATCTGACCCACCTGCTGGAGCTCGCACAGCTGGTTACCCATGAGGAAAAAATCAGGACACGGGCTGCTGCCCCAAGTGCAGCCTTCTCCGTGGTTATGGGGGCGGTTGGCCTTTGGTCCTGGGTTTGCCATCTGTGGATGGACTGGATTTGTGCCTGCAGTGGCCCTGTGAGGTGGGTGCTTCCTGTTTATATATCTGCACACTTCCTCATCCATCCACCCCTCGGTCTGTACTTCTGTGTGCTTCACTTCCCAACAGCAGAAATCTGACTTTTGGTTAAACAGTTTCTGGAGCACGCTGCTTAGTTTTTAGTTGTTGTTACTGTTGTTGTTTTGGTTTTCTGTTGTTATTTTTTTCTCATTTAAAATTATATCCGTTGCATAAAATAATGGAGTTGACAACAGAAGGTAGAATTTTAAAAGTACCTTACAAGCTCACCCCCCTCACACATAGACTTCTTCTTTTTCTGCGTTCCTGTTCTGCACACAGAAGTAAATATACTTTTTTTTTTTTACACAACTGTGTAGATGACCTTTTAATTTTTTCATTTCACAGGACACCATAAACATTCCTCCATGTTTCTATGGTGTTCATGTTCCCTTTTAAAGACTGAGTAATATTCCACCCAAGGAGTGTTTGCCAACACATGCATCCTCTTCCTTGTCACAGGATAAGCGATGCATTCCTGACTGTTCACTTTCATCAAATCAACTTCACAGAGAACGCTTCTTAGAGGATTATTCCCACGAGGATGGCTGGCTGGTGTGGGAGTACTTGATTAACTGACGTTGCTTTTTTGACATGGTGGTAAAGCATCTTACAGCGAACCCCCTCCCCTGGTGTCAGCTGTCCTTACCTCCAGACCAAGGAACCCATGCTGGCTAGTCTTATGTCAACTTGACACTCAAACTAGAGTTGTCCAAAAGGAGGGAACCTCAGCTGAGAAAAACGCCTCCATAAGATCCGGCTGTAGGGCATTTTCTTAATTAGTGATTGATGGTGGAGGGCCCAGCCCATTGTGGGTGTGTCCATTCCTGGGCTAGTGATCCTGAGTTCTATAAGAAAGGAGGCTGAACCGGGTGGCGGTGGTGGCGCATGCCTTTAATCCCAGCACTTGGGAGGCAGAGTCAAGTGGATCTCTGGGAGTTTGAGGCCAGCCTGGGCTACAGAGTGAGTTCCAGGAAAGGCGTAAAGCTACACAGAGAAACCCGGCTCGAAAAACAAAAACAAGAAAACAGGCTGAGCAAGCCAGGGGAAGCAGCACTCCTCCACGGATGACCTCTACACCAGTTCCTGCCTCCAGGATCCTGTCCTCTTTGAGTTCCTGTCCTGACTTCCTTCCATGAGGAAGAGTGCTGTGTAAAAGTAAGCCAAATAAAGCCTTTCCTCCCCAGCTTCCTTTCAGTAATGGGGCTTCATCACAGCAATAGAAACCCTAATTAAGACAGAACCCAGGCGGAGACCAAGAGGTCTCTAATATTAAAGGTGATGATGGGGACTAGGGACATGGCTCAGCTATTAGAGTACTTGCCATGTAAGCATGAGGACCTGCTGTTGGATCTCCAGCACAGAGCAAGAAGTTAGGCATGGCAGCACAGGCCTGCCCTCGCGTTGCTGGAGAGGCAAACACGGGAGGCTTGCTGCCTGGTTAGTCCAGCTGACTCTAGGTCCCAGGGTTAGTGAGAGACCTTGTGTTCAAGCTTGTTTTCTGTCGTAATAAACACCATGAGAAGGAGCAGCCTGGGGAGACATGGGTTTATCTCGTCTTACATTTCTAGGTCACAGTCCATCACTGAGGGAAGCCGGGGTAGGAACTCACGAGGAATGCCTCTTGACAGTTCCCTCATTGGCTCTCTGGCTTGCTCAGCTAGCTTTCTTGTACAGCTCAGGCATACCTGCCTAGGGATGCTGCAGCCCCATTGTGGGCTGGGCCCTCTCACGGCAATCATCAGACCATCTTTCCCAGACAAGCCACAGGCCGGTATGACGGAGGCAATTTTTCTGTTGAGGTGCCCTCCTCCTAGGTGAGTTTGAGTTGTGTCAATTGTGACACTAAAAACTAACAAGCACACCCTGTCTCAGAAAGTAAGGTGTAGAATGGTATAGGAAAACATGACTTCCGACCTCCACAGCATGCACACACCAGTGTACATGCAGCCCCCATATATATGCACACACACAAACATGTACATACATACAAGTACACACATACAAGTACACACACGTACACACATACACAGTAAATAAAAGTGATGATGGGTTGAGTAAGAGGGAGGACACAGGGCTCAATATAAAATGAATATAAAATAATAACAACATTTAAAAAGTCACTGTAAATAAAGGTAGGTTTGTGGATTGTCCTGTCCTCTTCTCTTGCTGTCCCCCTTTCTTATCCAAGCCTCATAACATCCCTATGAAAAGGAGCTATTCAGACTCAGAGAGGTTAAGAGTATTGACCCAGGTCACACAGGAAGTAGATGTGCTGGGCCTCAAGCTTGGCCAGTCTGACTTAGAGCTAATTCTTTATAAAATTTTATTTTTATTATTCATTATCACTGTGTGTATGTGGGGCATGTGTGTGCATGGCATGGTGTGCATGTGTGTACATGGCATGGTGTGCATGTGGAGGTCAGAGGACAACTGGGGATGTGGGGTGGGGTCTGGTCTCTCTTTCCACTGTGAGTTCCTGGCATTGAAGTCAGGTTGTCGGACTTATACAGCAGGTACCTCTACCCACTGAGCTATACTGTCAGCCCCAATCTACCTCCAACTCGCTGCTCTGCAGCCACTGCTGAAATGATCTGCACAGACAGCCGTTTCCTCCTCACAGTGCCGGGAGTTAGGTGCTGCTGTGCTCACACTGATCCTTAGAAAGGTTGAATAACTGGAGGTGGGACTTGGAAGCAGGTTCCGGAGACCCAGTTCCTGCGTGTGCTCCAATGGCCCTGAAGGTAGCTGTTGTGGAAATGACTTTAACTGTGCAAAGGTGTGTTACATTTGTTTATGCCACATTGGTTTAACATGTGAGGATGTGTGTTTAATTATGTAAAGGTGGGCTGCATTGGTTTCACCTTGCCTGCCTGAGGCACCTGATTGGTCTAATAAAAAGCTGAATGGCCAATAGCTAGGCAGGGGAGGGATAGGTGAGGCTGGTATATAGAGAGAATAAGTAGGAGAAGAGAATGAGAGAGGAGAGGAGAGAGAAGAGGATGAGGGAGAAAAAGAGGGACATGCCTAGGGCCGGAAGCCAGGCAACCACCAGCCAGCCAGCCCCCAGAAGCAGTGAAAGTAAGATATACAGAAAGAAAGGTAATAAAAAGCCCTGAGGCAAAAAGTAGATGAAGAGAAACAGATTAAGTTATAAAAGCTAGCAAGAAACGAACCTAAGCTAAGGCTGAGCCTTTGGGAGCTGGTTGGTGGCCCCCAAAAAAGAAAGCCTGCCACAGGTAGTTCCTTCAGAGTTCTGGAAGTAAAGTCACCCCTGGGACAGACCCATACGCCTGCTTGGCCAGGCCTGCAGGAAGCACTCAGAACATGAAGTCCACAACAATTTTGATAACTATGTGTCAGTGACAGGAAATGTGACCCCTGCATGGCAGCTACAGTGGCCTCATAGAGGACCAGTCCCCAGGAGAAGGCATTTCCAACAACGCAAATGCTGGGCTTTTAAAGGTAATTATCTACCTTTAAAAGATGTGCGTGCGTGAGTGTGTGTGTGTGTGTGCGCGTGCGTGAGTGTGTGTGAGTGTGCGTGTGTGTGTGCGTGAGTGTGTGTGTGTGTGTGTGCGTGTGTGTGAGTGTGTGTGAGTGTGTGTGAGTGTGTGTGAGTGTGTGTGTGTTGTGTGTGTGTGTGTGTGTGTGTGTGTGTGTGCGCGCACGCGTGTGTGTGTGTGTGTGTGTGTGTGTGTGTGGAACAACTTTGTGGAGTCGGTTTTCCCATGTCTTCTCTATGTGGATTCTGGGGATTGAACTCGGGCCAGTGTGTGCAGTGCTGGGGATAAAACCCAAGGCCTTATGCAGACTTGGCAAACACTCAACCAACTGAGCCACATCCTCAGCCTGAGCAGGTTCCTTTTTGAGTCCTGTACATCTCCTTTTATAGATGATCTGGCTTTGGGTGTTCTAGAACTTTCTCTTCCTATGGACCCACAGAAGGCCGATGTTCCTATGCCTCCCTTGTGGAGGAAGATCCCTCCTACATATGTCTCCAAGAGGCCTTTGACCTTGAGCAAGTTCTTTCACATCTCATTTGGACAATAAATGCTTTGAATCACCCACTTTGTGAACCACTGTATCACTCTGAAGTCTCCTAGGTGATGTAGTGAAGTGTGCTAAGCTTCTTGACTCAGTCAGAGCAGGGTTCTAGTCCCGAAAACCAACTGGGTCCTGATTTCCATCCTTGGTAACCAAAAAGCTTGGAGAAGTTCCCGGGGTCATTTTGGTTCTAAGATATATGAGCACTAAGGCCACCGCAGGCTTTCTGTATGTGGGAGATCCAGGGGGAAGGTTTCTTCAAGGTCAGAGTTAACCAGGCAGAAAGGGAAGTGGCAGTCAGGGCACTGGTGCCCAGGGACTGCTGGCTGTGGTCTGCAGGTGTGCGCTCTCAGAACTATAACTGCCTTCCATTCCAAAGATGAATGCTTGTACGTACCATCCAAACAGCATTAGGCATTAACTTAGCTAAATCCCCCCAAGATTATGCTTTAAAGCAGAAGTCACCCAAGTATGGGAAGTGTGTACTGAAGCATGAGGGATGTGCTCTTTGGAGTGGGGGCCTGGTTAGAACTGGTCCTGATCCGTCCCTTACCCTCACTAGGGCTTTCTTGTAGAAAAGCCTGGATCTAGATCACCAACTGTAGTATGCTTTTTAGACACAGAGGGCCCAACTCCATCGCATTCTTTTTTTTCTTTTTTAAAATAGGGTCACGTGTAGCCCAGGCTGGCCTCAAACACTCTTATGTAGTTGAGGATGATTTGAAATTCCCCGTCCTCCTGCCTCCACCTCCCTAGTGCTGGGATTACAGAAATGTACCACTACACTAAATGTATACAGCACTGAGGGATTGAACCCAGGACTTTGTGCTTGCTACTAAAGCACTCTACCAACTGACCTACACCTGCATGCCCCTCCCCTTCAGTCTCCAGAGTGCTGGGATTGGGTAGGAACCACTGCACTCAGCGGGAGTTTGGCATTCGGTGCACACGGCCCTCTCCTCCACCCCCATTTCTTTGAGAGCTCGGGTCAGATTCCTTCTCTGCTGTAATCCACAGTCCCTTCCAGATACCTGTCCGTTCTTATCCACCCAGGTCTTTGCCATCCTGTTCAGCACCTTTCTGTGAGTTCTGTGAATTTTGTGTTCCTTGGGTAGCTTTGTGTCTGCGATGACTGGCTTGGCAGGGTTCTTCTGTGCCATGAAAGGCAGGCCCCTCTTTGGAGGGGGGATTCCTGCTTTCTAGTTCCTGTTTGGATGGTTCTTTGGGTGATGGGTGAGTCTGTAGCCAGGTTGAAGTCTACTGAGCTGAGTCCCTTCTCCTATCAACCTCGGGGCACTCTGTCCAAAGGAGGAAATCCAGCAGCCAGACTAGACTCCTTTCTAACAGGGAAGTGAGACACACCCGGCCAGCTTGCTGCCCTTCTACCCCCCGCGGAGAGAACACTGACTGCCCTTCTAGTCTTTGTAGTCTGTACCCAATTTGCCTTCATGGACTTAGCATGCGGACTCCCTGGCACCCTGCCCAGGGCAGCTGACTTGGGAGTTCTTGGGAAGCCTTTAAACCTGTATTATCTTAGAATGGTTAAGAGCCTCGGCCAATGAGATGGCCCAGTGGGTAAAGACACTGCCAAGCCTGACGGCCTGAGTTTAGTTTGGGAACTCAGGGTAGAAACCGAGAACATCTGACTCTTGAAGTTGTCCTCTAGCAGGGTGGTGGTGGTGCACACCTTTAATCCCAACGCTCAGGAGGCTGAGGCAGGAGAATTTCTGTGAGTTCAAGGCCAGCCTGGCCTCAGAGAGAGTTTCAGGACATCCAGAGCTACACAGAGAAATCCTGTCTCACCCCGAAGGGGGAGGGGTGTCCTTTGACCTCCACATGCACACTGTGGCCTGCGCACTGGTGTGGAAGGGCACCTTGGGCAAGTTTACAGGTTGCACTGTGCAAAAGTTTACAGGTTGCACTGTGCAAAACTTTACAGGTTGCACTGTACAAAAGTTGTTTACAGGTTGCACTGTGCAAAAGAAGTTTACAGGTTGCACATGGTACAGCACTCAAGTAAAGCGATTTCACAGAAAAAGGAATACATATGGTCTTTAATACATGGGAAGATCCAGCCCTCAATCCTCAGATGAAAAATGAAAGTTGAAGGTGTGCTGATACACTCTCCCTGTTTGAGGGGTAAGCATTTATACTTGGCCGCATACCTTCCCAACAGGCTGGCAGAATGAAAAACGGTGCAACTCCCAAGGAGAGGGAGGGCAGGTTACAAACGCTACCAAAGCATTTATTCTCCACCTCCTTTCCCAGAGCTCTGGGTTGAACCCCAAGGTCTTATTGCACGCTACAGAAGTGCTCTACTATTGAGCTATATTTCCAACTCTTAAACACATTGATTTTGAAAAAAAAAAAAAATCATTCCTTTAGTTGGGTGTCGGAGCACGCTCTAGCACTCCCGTGCAGGTCAGAAGACAATTTACAGAGTTGTTTCCCTCCTCTCACTGTGTGTGTCCTGGGGCTTGAACTCAGGTCCTCAGGCTTGGCAGCAAGCACCTTTATCAGCTGAGCCACCTTAGAGATCCCTAAATGTATCTACTCAGTATTCCCTCCCTGGGAACTTACCCTGTGGATCTGTCTGTACAATTATGAAATGGAATGAATACAGCATCATTCTCTATTGTATCATCAGTAATTATAAAACCCTGAAAATGTCCCCAGTGCCCATGTAGAGTCCAGATCACTAACCAGAGAGAAATCCCTTGGTACCAGTCTGGAAAGATCTCTAGAATGTATTGCTAAGTGACAAACCTTAGTCTGTGATGCCTTTCATGGGAGGAGGGAACAGTAAATACATTCAGATTTGCTTTTATCTGTGTGAAGAGACACTGGAAAGACACAGAAATCTGGAGGGACGATAAGACCGCAAATCTATTCTGTTTTTAGTCTTTAAACTCATAAGCCATGGGGATATTTACCTCTTATTTTGCTTGGTTTTATTTTGTTTTTGTAACAGAGTCTGATAGTACTTGTGACTGGCATCAAGCTGGTCATTCTCCTGCCTCAGCCACTCACGTGCTGAGATTACAGGCATAAGCTACCATGCCTGCTGGAATAGTCATCTCTTTGAAATCTAATGTTCAGTAACTTAAGTAAATGTTGCTAATTTGTTGCTTCTTGATTTAACTTTCCACGATGGCTGTTGGAACACTGCTCAGCGGCTCATGAAGTGCCTTCTTTTGCCGCAAAGGACTCTGGGAGTTGACCTCTCCCTGCCTGACTGTGAGGCCCAAGAGTCTTCTTAGTTTCCCATCCAGATAGATACCTGGATATCATGTCTGATATCCAGACACCCAGACACCATGATATAACACACACTGTGGCTGATGAATGGTTGTTTATGTCTCAGGCTTCTCTGAGACAGGCCTGAGAGAGCAGGGTGACCCAAGAGGATAAAGATGGCCCCTCAGGGAACTTCCCACATGGGTAACATTCTCCCTGGGCAGAACTGGTCTTGGAAGATGGACAAGTGCTTTAGAGCCAAGGAGCAGAGCATCCCAGGGACAAGCAGAGTGGCAAGGGCTGGGCTGGGGCTCCGGGGTGCCTGCGCTGTTGGCATAGCTTTGGAAGGGATGCGGGAAGACAGGCCTGCTGAAAACACCCCCGCTCTGCCCTGGACTTTTCCTACTTTGTTCTGAGGCCTTTGAGATCCAGACACTTGGCTAGCAGTCAGTCCATCTGGGCTGGTGCTCATGGAGTCCTAGCAACAAGCATCTTAGACATGTCAAACGTGATGAATGTTTCAGAGTAGCAACAGCATCTCTCAGAACTTGTAGTTCACACTGGCAGCCGAGATAAGCCAGGATCTTTGGATGAACTAGATCTCAGGTAGGACATGCAAGTCTTTAATACGGGCAGCTGCTAGCCGTATACCCCAGATATGGTCAGTAATGATGGGGGCTATGTGGGAGGGACAGCGAACCATGGGATCCATGAAGAGAGAGAGAGAGACCCCCTTAGGAATGCCTGAGATCTTCACAGAAAGAGGTGGCCTACAGAGAGGTCAGCCAGGCAGCAAGGTGCAGGAGTTATCAGACAGAAGCAGGTAAGCAGGGCCCTGAGGCTGGAGCCGGAAGGCTGGAGCCTGCTGAGTGCTGTCCTCTAGCATGCCATGGGGCAGCAACCGAAGCCAGTGCAAGGCTGGGGAGAGCCTGGGGCCTTGGCCCGCATTTAGACACAAGGTTCCTATATGTCTGGATTTGAAAACGCTAGGGACCGTATACTAGAACTTGGTCTCTTCCCTGAAGGTAGTGTGTCTTCAGGGGAACCTAACCTTGGAGCTCAGTCTCCAGCCCCACCTCGTTCTGCCTGGGGCATTCCTGGTTCTTTGCCTCTGCAGGGAGATGGCTCAACCCAAGCTACTTAGAGGAGGCAAATGGGGTAGGCTATGTGGGCTTAGGTAAGTCACTGGGAGTGAGGGCTGTCAAAGACCCTGCATATGGACCACAGAAGTTCTAGGGGATGGGGCACTGCAGGACCCAGTAAGACCAGCACAGACAGTTGTAGTAGAATATTATTTTAAGGTGTGTTACTTTTGTTTGTTACACTTGTTTAACTCTGTGAAGCTGTGTTGCTGTGCCTGTCTAAAACACCTGATGGTCTAATAAAGAACTGAAAGGCCAATAGCAAGGTAGGAGAAAGGACAGGTGGGGCTGGCAGGCAGAGAGAAGATATAGAAGGAGAAAATCTAGGAAGAGAAGTAGCCAAAGGAGGAGGAGGACTGGAGGGGCCAGCCACCCAGCTACACAGCCAGCCACGGAGTAAGAAACAAAGCAAGGTATTTAGGAAGAGAACTGGGAAAGCCCAGAGGCAAAAGGTAGATGGGATAATTTAAGGTAAGGAAAGCTGGCAAGAAACCAAGCCAAGCTAAGGCCGGACGTTCGTACGTAAGAATAAGCCTCCATGTGTCATTTATTTGGGAACTGGGTGGCGGTCCCTGCCCCCCCCCAAAAATAGAGTAAAAACAAATAACAGCCAGTCTCAAAAGAATTATCAGTGTGGGGTGTCAGAGATGGATGCAGGAGTGAGATCCATTCTAGGAGCCTGCTGCAGAAAGTCTGGTAACTTCTAACCACTGCCTCATGCCCCTGTCACCAACCACAGAGACAGAAAGAGAGCAGAGGAGAGAGTCCAATCCTCTTCATCACTATAATGATCCCAGTGATTGTCTCCCGTGCCTGGGCTTCCTAGATAACATGCTGCGCGGGAGGGCTCCCCCCTCCCCCGCCACCAAGCAGCATGCACTGACTTCTGCTCTCAGAACCCTCTCCAGGAACCCAGGCACCCCCACTCAGTCACTCCACCTCCCTCTTCCTTCCCCTCCCAAACCAGTCAACCGCAACTCACTGTGGCAGGCCCGTGTCCTCTGTCCCCACAGCCTCCATCCCCCAACCCCAGATCGTCCCACTGTCTGAGCTTCCTGCCCACAGGCCTTTTGCCTAGCTCAGAAACTCTCTCTAACCTTCTTGCACCTCAGCCCTCAACCCTGGGGATCCACAGGCAGCTCATTTGGCAACTGATGGTGGGGGAGTCCCTCTGCCCCTCAGATGCCTTACACAGACAGACCTTCCAAGGTGGACTTGGCCCTTTGTAAGGTGTCGGCTTCATGACCCGGCTCTGAGCTGTACCTACGTTACGAATTCACGGGTGCTGGCACCCAGCACAAGGCCTGAACATTGGTGGGCTTACAAGCTGAACTAGATTTACATGATAATTCCATTTTTCCGCCCTTGCTAGGGAAAGATTTCTCACAATGAGCCAATTCCAGGAGGAAGGGAAGTCTAGAGGCAGGGACCTACCTGCTTCCCTTCCAGCACCCACCCCTTTTTCCTGGAGTTAGAAGCTGTTGGTGCATCCCATAGTCATCTTGTCTCTGTACCTTCTAAGAACAGGCTGGGGAGGAGGCATTGCAGGTAGGAAGAAAGTCCTGGACATTCTCTGAAATCCTGGGCAGTCTTGTTTACTTCTCAAAGCTCTCTAGACACCACCCTGTTTTCCTTTCTTTGATTCTCCCTTTATTTTAAGCTACTAAATTTAATTAATTCATATTTGAGACAGGGTCTCTCTCTAGAGTCCCAGCTGTCCTGGAGCTTGCCATGTAGACCAGGCTGGTCTCAAACTCACAGCCTGCCTCTGCTTCCCAAGTGCTGGGGTTAAAGGTGTGTGTCACCACACCTGGCTTTATTTTAAGCTTTTCAATTACATTTTTAAAAAAGTATCTTTCTGAAGTCTTTGCTGACTCCAGACTGTTTCTGGAGACAGCAATAGGGAAGGGTCATGTGGAGTAAGGAGCTTTGTGGCCATGTGACTTTGGGACTGCGTTAAGCTACTTTAATGGGGGCTTCCCGCTGGCCAGAAAGAAACCTTAGGAAGCTGCTTTCAGGGTAATCTTTCCCAGGGACCAATGACGACCAGTGGTTCTGGGACACCATGTCTGCAGTGACTCTTAGACACGATGCCTTTGGTGCCAACTGGCCCAGTCTCTGCATTCCTTTCGTTTGGCTGGCATTTCTGGACTCTTGGGGGGAAGTTCTGTCTGTGAGCAGTTTCTTCTGTGCCCTTGTCCCACGGAGCTTTGTGAAATCTTTGGTGTTACCGTTCCAGGGTGACAGGAGCTATGTAGCCTATTCCCTGAACCTCCCCCCACGCCCCACCACTGCTGTGTCCTCTTCCTCTAGATGCAATAGCTCTTGACTTCTCGTGTACTTCCTTCCGGCATGTCTGTGCAAGTATGTGTTAGCTAAAGAGGGTCTTTGGATTAAAAATCTGTGGAATGAATGGGAACAGCATACTTGAAAGCAGTGCTTTAGGAGCCTGGGAAATTGGGTAAGTGGTCAAATGCAGTGGTTTACAACCACTGGGCTTAGTGCCCGTGCCTGAGAGCCCGTGGAGGTGGTTAGGGCCTGCTGTGGGAATGCAAGGGGGAGAGGGCAGGTTCCCAAACTGCCTCTCCCACTTTTTCAATCTAAGTATCATTGCTTTTGGTCTTTAGCGTTTTCTGATGGACAGTCTGCTTGTAGAAAGGCCCCGTGGCTGGTATAGACACAGACTCAGCACTCAGTGGAGTGGCAGGTGAGCTTGAGGTGGGCAACAGAGCAGACTGCCAGGCTCTCCTCAACCACTCCTGTGCCTGGCCGTGGGGCTCCTTTAGTAATAAAGCTATTTGCAGTACCTGGGCACTTCCTGTCTGGCCTGCCCTGGTCATTAGCCTCTTACAAAAATGCTTTGACGCCGGGCGGTGGTGGCGCACGCCTTTAATCCCAGCACTCGGGAGGCAGAGCCAGGTGGATCTCTGTGAGTTCGAGGCCAGCCTGGGCTACCAAGTGAGTTCCAGGAGAGACGCAAAGCTACACGGAGAAACCCTGTCTCGAAAAAACCAAAAAAAAAAAAAAAAAAATGCTTTGACATGACCAGAATCACCTGCAGGACTGGAACTTAACACCCACGTGGTTCTAGAGTCAACTTTCATTTTCAAGGAGGTAGAGCTTATGTCTAAGAAGTATACAGGACATCATGATCATCTTAAATGTATAACTCTGTAGGTCTTCACCTGTTTACAAGCAGGATAGGCTCCCTCAGGATCATGACAGAGGTTTCCATGCCCAGAAGGCCCCCTCAGCTATCTCTAGCAATACGGTCAGCAGATATACCCACCACTGCCTTCTATGTTGGGCATGTTTCTCCTGTTCTTCAACTTTATGTCAATAAATTCACACAGTAGGTCCTCTTTTATGCCTGGCTGCTTTACCCAACACCGTGGAGGTGTTGTGTGTAGAAAACCTGAATCTTGCCACACTGGAGTGTCCCATGCTGCCTTCTGGCAGCGACCCCTGCAAAGTGGCTTGGATGGGGCTGTGGGCTGAGCCTTTATAGGCAGAGCGAGAACAGCATGCTGCATTCAGAGGTGGGCTGTGAAGAGAGGACTTTTTAGATCCTGGCCAGACAATTCTTCCTCTCTCACCCCTGAGTTTCCTGAACCCAGACTTGTAGCAAGAATACAAGTTCCTCTTCTGATTTTGTTTCTCCGTGCACAAAGCCAATTTCGTCACTACTGCTTTGTCAGCTGTGTGGACATGTTCTCTGGAATCAACCTTTCCTGTGCCTGGCAGTGAGGTTCCTTTAATTCTACACTTCCTGTCTGCCCTGTCCAGGTCATTAACCTCTCACCAAACGCTCTGACAGAGCTAATCACCTCTAGGACTGGAGCTCACACCTGAAGACAGTTTCAACTGGATAGGAGAGTTTGTTTCTTCCTTACTACCCTGAGGATGTTTAGTTTCATAGTATTATCTGAAGATTTAAAAATTATTATTATTATTATTATTATTATTATTATTATTTTGGAGTCAGGATTTTAAGTATCCCAGGCTGGCTTCGAACTTGTTATGTAGCTGAGGGTGACCATGAACTTCTGATCCTCCTGCGTCTACCTTTTGAGTGCTGGATTACAGATTATAGCAGCATACCCCATTTTTGTGGTGCTGGGGCTAGAACCCAGGGCTTTGTGCATGCTAGACAAGCACTCTACCCACTGAACCACATCCCCAGCCACATCTGGGAGTATCTTTAGTTGTTAAACTTTGGGGGCAAATGGAAAGCTGTTGGCATCTAGTCGTCAGAGGTCTGGGGTCCTGCTAAGGACAGGCCTTGCCCTCCAGTAAGGACTTATGAAGCCTTGCATCTCAGTCACACTGCTGTCGAGAAACCCCGAGCTGATCAACAACAGTTGGAGTCTTGTTTCTTTATCTGACACCCAAAGAGAAGAAGTGGACACAGTGAAGGCGCTCTCATCCTGGAGTAGAAGACCTGGGTTCAGGACGCACTGGCCGCTGGCTGGTCCCCTTTTGGTCTCGACCTTTGCCTTTCTAGTTAAAACTGCCCTCAGCGCTCGGTGTTGCTGTTGGTTTATTCCAGGCCTTTCCTCTCTCCGTACTTGACTGGATGTTTTCTGCTCTGATGGCACTAAGTCCACTAATCTTTTCTCCTACAGCATCTGAGCCGATATTAATCCATCCATGTACTGTTCTCCTCAGACTCCGCCGTGGCAATCTCTAGAGCATTATTTAGGCTTTTAAAATAGCTCCCACACTTCTGCTCAGCATCTGTCTCCCTTCTCCTGTGTTCTTGAACATATGGAATGTAGTTACGGGAACTCTTGCTCTGGGACTGCAGCTCCATTGGTTAGTAACTAACTAACGTAAGTGAGGCCCTAAATTCCGTCCCCAGCAGTACGTAAAAGTAAGTATGGTGGCACACGCCTGTAATCCTAGCACTTGGGAGGTAGAGGCAGGGGAATTAGAAGTTCAAGGTCATCCTTGGCTACATAGCAAATTTGAGGCTAGCCTGTGCTACCTGAGATCCTGTCTCATGACAGCAACATACATGAAACTTCTATGTGTTCTTCCTCACTAATTCAGTACTGTCATTTCTGGCTTTGTTCAAGTTGACCCATTTTTCTTTTAATTATGGGATTTTGTCTTCTCTTCATGTAGTTTCCGATTAGATACCACACTCTGACTTTCATCTTCTTGGGGTTGGATGTTGTTGAATGTTCTAAATATTATTTAGCTGTGTTCTAGGTGTAGCTACTTTACTTGGAAATGGTTTGAACCTTTTGAGGCTTTCCAACTTTGTTAGATAGGACCGGAATGGCCTTAGCTTGGGGCTAATTGTCCCCAGTCCTGAGGTGATGACCCTGTGACTAGCCAAGTCTATCTATTCTCTTTGCAATACTTCCTCAGTAATCTCTACTGGACTGAAGACTCCATGGCCACTCTGCATCTCTCTGGGACTCCTTCCTCTGTCAGCTCTGGTGGCCTCCTCTCTGAACTCTAAATAAACTCTTCCTCTCTCTCCAAAGGGAGAGGCTGGTGGGCTGGGCAGGCCCTCCAGGCAGCAAATTGAAAAATCATAGAGCCTTTTGCCTTTATTTTTCTCAAGGTGGCTGTCCTGCACTGCTTGTTACCCAGGGCTTGAAAACATTTCCCCAGAAATAATAAAAGCAGGAAGAAACCCCAGGGACATCTTTAAAGTCCAGACGCAGATGCACACCGAGCTCCATTGTTGTGGGGTCAAGGGTAAGTTGGGAGGTGCTGAGATACACTTATTCTTAAAGCCTTGCTTGGTGTCAGCAAGACAGGAAAAAAAGCATTGACAGGTGGCCGTGCAGGGGATAGAAGCTCCATGACTGCACTTGTGGAAGATCTGGAAATGAGAGGGACGAGGGTAGAAAGTGGCAGAGCAGTGCCAGCTTCACTCTGCAGAAAGGCGCCCAGAGCACCACACATACTTTATTCCCCCCTGAGGTCACCTCCTCCTGCTATCTGCAGGTCAGTGACAGACACCTGAAGCCATGACCTTCCCTGACCCAGACCTCTCTTACCCAACTTTGATTCAGTTTTCGAAGTCTACTGATTTTTGCCTCCAAAATGTCTCCCAGTTTAACTCTGCCTCCTAATTCTAACTCAGACCTCAGGTGCTCCCATAAACCCACTATTTGACACTAGGGAGGGCTTATCGCCCCTCTGGCTCTGAATTTCTCCTTTATAGACTATATTTATGTAGTATGTATAGATCACTTTTACTTCACACTGACAAAGTTTAATTCTGATGAAGCTCTACCCAGAGAGGTGCATGTTAAAAGTCTGAGTGTGTCCTGACATGGGAGCTAGTGCACACCATTTGCTGGGTAAACGAGAGAGTTTAGAGACAAGGGGCTAGAGAGGTGGCTCTGTGGTTAAGAGCACTTGTTACTCTTTAAGAGGACCTGGGTTTGATTCCCAGCACCCACATGGCTGCTCACAGCTACTCGTAACTCCAGTTCCAGTGAATCCAATACCCTCTTCCGCCTTCCACAGACACATTCACACATAAAATAAAATGAATACATCTAATAAAAAGTTAAATAGAAAAACAGGAAGTGTACAAGAACCCTATTTCTCAATAGTTATGTCCCACAAAACAAGCTACATCTCAGCCCAAAGTGTTACTTTCAGTTTGAATTTGATTTTGTTACAGAGACAGTAGAAATGAACGCACAGCCCCTGTTCCCCCATTAACTCCTTGTGTTTCCTGAGCCAGACTGTCACTCTTCCTAGATCTGTCTTACTCTCTTGTACTCGAAGGAAGGGTAAATTGGAACAGAACCTAACACTTGTTGAAACAGTAGAAAAATTCTACTCCTGGGGCTGGGGATGAAGCTCAGTTGGTGGAGCACCTGCCTCCCACGGTGGAGCACCTGCCTCCCACGGTGGAGCACCCACCTCCCATGCATGAAGCCCTGGGTTCCTTTCCCAGCACCACACAGAACTGGGCATAGTGCCTCACACTTGTGACTTAGGCACTCAGGAGGTAGAGGCAGGGGGATCAGAAGTTCAAGGTCATTCTTGGCTAGAGAATGAGTTTAAGGCCAGCCTGGGCTACAGAAGACCTGGTTTCAGAAAAGCCCAAACCAGAAAACAACCAACCAACAAATGAACAAGTGACCCAACTAACCAACCAACTCAACATGAAAACACTACTGACAGCGTCAACGCTATTTCTACTTCTATGGCTGATGTTTTTAGTGTTGTGGAAAGTCCTCATGTTTGTTTTATTTTATTTTAGGATTTTTTCTATGTTTTATCTTTTGAGACAGGGTCTCACTATGTAGCTCTGGCTGTCCCGGAGCTTGGTATGTAGGAGTAGACCTGAAACTCACAGAGATCCCACCGGCCTCTGCCTCTGAAGTGCTGGGATGAAAAGCTGTGCTCCATCACACCTGGCCTCTTACTTGTTTTATTGAGAGCTGTAAATAATACAACGATCCATCCAGCTTCAACAGCTACATAGCGGAGGCTCGGAAGGTCAACCAGCTTGCTCCGAGACCACAAACAGGTGCCGAGCTCCTCCAGTTCCGCTGGCAGTCGGGCCCTCGGGGACGACCATGATTGCTAAAGCCCCTGTTGTTATTCTCTCCTCCTGCCTCTTTCCCATAACAACATCTGACTGCTTCAGTCGTCCTCTCCCAGCCTGTCACCAGCTTGTCACAGGCTTGATTGAAATGCTACTAATTTAGCATGATGACTTGCTGGCTGGGTGAGGCTGGCAAAGCCAGAGGAGATGTTTGTTTACCCAAGAGAAAATGACTCGGAGGTTTGGAAACGGAAAGCCCCACCTGCCACACCCGACAGCCCTCATGCAGTTTTGCACATGGTAGGGAGGATTCCAGTACACGCAGCTACTTGTGAGTGGAGCCAAGACTCAGGCTCCAGCTGCCTCAGGGGTCTTTCTGATTTCTCAACTGCACAAGAATGAATTCAGAGGGTTTGCTTTTTTTTTTGGGGGGGGGGGCTGCGTCACTGGAGAGCTTCATCCTTGTTTTCAAACGAGGCACATGCTAATTGCACTTTGTCAGACCTCGGTTCGCTTTTCCATTTATCTGCTTCCTGTTCCTTTTTCTTTCTTCACCTTTGATTTTTAGCACTTCCCCCCATTGTTCTGAGGGCTGTTTGTTTTTTCAGGGGGTTGGCTTGTCTACCAGGAGTCGGGGCCAAGAAGGCCAGCTCTGAATGAGCGGGGCCTCCTAGGGAGCACGGAGGAGCAGTCTGCTTTGAAGGTTGTTGAGACTATTTGGATTAATACCATTTGTTCTAGTATTGTTCATCGTTTCTGATCATCAAAGAGCTCAGAAAGGTCGGAGCCGGTGCAGTCTCTCCTAGCTTGTCCTTGGGAGCAAGTGTCTGGAACAGGGTTGAGCTAAAATTGTTTTCTCAGTGAAGTGGGCGGGCTGCGGATTCACATCAAGGGAGTGTCAGCTTTCAAAACAGCTCCTTGGCAGAAAGGGATGTGGGATTTCAGAGGAACTGGAATCTATTCAGTGCCCGTTAAACGAACTCCTTGATTCCAGAGTGTGGTGTGTGGAGTCTGGGCCTATGCCCAATGAACAATTGTGCTCCTTGGTTAGCAGGGTGCCTCAGAAAGTGGAGCAGCCTTTGGGATGAGATATGCATCAGTTCACAGGAGAGTTTTGCTTTTCCCATGCTTCTCTGTGTCTCCTTTCTCTGTGCTTTCATTCTATCTACCTACCTACCTCTCTATCTATCTACCTCTATCTATCTATCTATCTATCTATCTATCTATCTATCTATCTATCTATCTATCTATCTACCTATCTATCTATCTATCTATCTATCTATCTATCTATCTACCTACCTACCTACCTACCTACCTACCTACCTATCTATCTATCTATCTATCTATCTATCTATCTATCTATCTATCTACCTCCCTATCTACCTATCTACCTACCTCCCTATCTATCTATCTATCTATCTATCTATCTATCTATCTATCTTACTGTAGGGGAGCTGAAAGGTGGCACTTTGTGCCATAGTCTGGAGGACGGACATTTGTGAAATAACCCTCATTATGGCAGGTCATCTTGTCAAGACTGTCTAGCTTCCTTACATTGACTGTGAGGATAGGTGCCAGGGTTTTGTCTCCCATTCCCCCTGCCGGTGGCCTTCAGTGTATAATCAGAGCCACAGAGTAGGGCGCTTAGCCTGAAGCTGGGTCTCCAGCACCATGAAGAGGCCACTTTAAGATGAGAGCTACAAGTCTGGGACTCCATCTGTCACCTTAAAATCTGGGGACCTAGAGATGTCATTTCTTGTGCTTTGAGCCTGGTGAGTTTTCCAACCAGATCAGCAGACCCCAGTGGGTCCTTCCTAATAGCTTGTTTACCACATACATCCCTGCTTCTGACTTGAGTGGACTTTTCTCTTAAAAAGCAAATGAAATGAGTCAAAACTTGAACCCCTCCCCCCAAATTTAAATTTGAACTTAAAGGTTTATTATAAAAAACTTTTAAAATTGGGGAGGAACCTTCCTCACAATATAAAGAAAGACAACCAAAATTATCCACGGTCTCACAGGCAGAGAAAATCATTATTCATGGTTTCTTTCTGGTTTAAAAAGGCACTGGGTGTGGTGGGCGCATCTTTAATCCCAGCACTTGGAATGTTTACTGCTCTGGCAGAGAACCTGTATTTGGTTCCCAGCAGCCACACCAGGTGGTTCACAACTGCCTGTGATCCAATTCCAGAAGATTTGATGCCCTCTGGCATACTCAGTCACCTATACACACATGGTGCACACAGATGCATGCAGGTATACACATACATGTAAATGTCTGCATGTGTTTATATGACCTTAAATATACATACATAAAGACACCTATTTAGATAATTCTGATTTTGACACTTATACTGGCTTGGACAATTTCTCTTCCCCCTCCTCCTCTTCCTCTTCTTTTTCTTTGTTTTGTTTTTCAAGACAGGGTTTCTCTGTGTAGTTTTGGTGCCTGTCCTGGATCTCGCTCTGTAGACCAGGCTGGCGTTGAACTCACAGAGAATTGCCTGGATCTGCCTCCTGAGTGCTGGGATTAAAGGCATGCACCACTGCCACCCAGCCACTTCCTCTTGGTATTCATCATTTTTTGATGACCACAGGGAATTTCCATGTAGCTATTGCAGTAACCTAAGCTACAGGACCTATGACCAAATGTAAAGAGGGCCCTGATGCAATCTTATCTCTAGATTCTTTCTCTCTTGGTTTGTCTTGCTATGCAGCCTATACTGGGCTCAAACTCATGATCCTTCTGCCTCAGCCACCTGAATACCAGGATTACAGTGTGCACTGGATCATAAGCCTTTCTTTACACTCCAGAACAATACGTTTCTGAAGGCCTTCCTGGAAGTGGGATTTCTTCTAGATAGCCTGGACTTTTAAATCACTCTCAGTAGACGATGTCATTTGTCTGTTGGCTTGAATCTATCCTTAACTAAAGCAATGATGCCCTTGTCCTTCTGGATATATGGATCCTGCCAACTAGACCTCTATCTCTCTTACCCCACTGGAACCCAGCCCCTGGGGCCATGGTGTTTATCATTCATAACTGGGCAGCATCTGCCCTGACTCCTGAAGAGCCCCCATGGTAGACACCCCCTGGGATGAATCATTGCTCCCATCTCTTTGAGTCAGGGTCTGAACTTAGCAAAGAAGCAGTTACTCTCCTTTCCAGGGGAGGAAGGGAATAGAGAAGAACTGAGGCTAGAGAAGGAATAGAGAGGACTGAGGATACCTCATAATTACGCAAGGTCACAGGTGACCACTTAATTTGCATTATGTATCATTTCCTGTAAAGCAGGGGGAATTTATGGAGTCTGGAGCTCTAGGTTCTAGTGTTAACTTTCTTAGTCACTGGCTCAGCAACCTTGGGGAGTGTCCAAGGCTATCTGTGTCCCAGATGAATTCAGTTGATAATGCCTCCCAGGTGTAGCTGTTGAGAAGAAGAAATGAGGTGTGGCCTGCCAGTGCTGGTACACTGAAGTACAGCTCACGCGTTGCTTAGCAACAGGGATATGAATGGGAGTGACTGCATCATTAGGTGATTCTTCAGTGTGGACAAAGCTCTTAGATACAGAGATAGAGCCTACACACACTAGGCTACATGGTGTGTGTGTGTGTGTGTGTGTGTGTGTGTGTGTGTGTGTGTGTGTGTGTGTGTGTGGTATGCTCCCAAAGCCAAGATGCACAAAACAAGGTAAGATTAAATCCTACACAAGAGATGATGATACAATCAAGAGGTGTGGTAAACAGGAAGCGTGAGGGGCTGCAGCCTGCACAACGTGATGTTGTTTCATAGTGCTTTTTTTTTTCCCCCACAAAAAGAAGTATACTAGGACCGATAAAAATATGGTTCAGCAAACAACCCGAGCAGTCATACGGTCATTTATGTTGACCGTGAGTCTATGTTCTCTGTGACTGCCAGGACAGCAGATCTGTTTGCTCCAGCCGCACCCCAGACAGGGAAGTAATGTGTATGACATCACACTGTGGGGTGTGAGGTCTGTTGTTGGCTGAAAAGTCCTTACGCCATGAATTCAGAAGGAAGTGTGGTTATCCTCTCCCACACCTCCTGCAGTGACGTGGGTCCTTTATGGGGCAATGTGTCTTTCTTGATGAGTTTCAGAACAGCACCTCTGGGCCTTTTGGCCTCTGAGTTTTCCTTCACTTACTGCAGGTTATTAGAAACAGGGTCCAGAGTTAAATGGCTGGATGCAGTGCTGTATGCCTGTAGTGCCAGCACTCAGCAAGCTGAAGCAGGAGGAGCTCCTGAGCCAAAGAGTTTGAGACTCGTCCGGGCAACCTAGTGAGACTCTGACTCAAAAACAGGAAGCAAAACAGCAATGATAGAAACCAAACCAGGCAAGGGAGATGGCTCAGTGGTTAAGGTCCTAGCTCGGCAACCATGAGGACCAGGGTTTGGACACCCAGAACTGAAGTAAAGGCCCAGTGAGCATGGTGGCCCACATATGATTAAAGCCTGGGAAGGTGGAGGCAGGGGATCCCCAGAACAAACTGGCTAGTGCCACTAGGCATATAGGCGTGCTCTGGGTTTGATTAAGAGATCCTGACTCAGTGCATAAGGTAGAAGAGTAATTGAGGATTGATTATTCTCAGCACCAAACTTGGGCCTCCACACCCAGGTACATACACATGTATGCACACCCACTTACATACATGTACCCACCATATGTACATATATACACACCATAGGAAATGAGAAAAGAAAAACCTAAAACAATAACAAACACTCGACTAAAGGGCAGATAGTTATTGCACAGTCATCTCTGTAGAGTTTGAGGTGTCTGGGAATGTGGATGTGGTTTTAAGGAGTCACCTGGGTAACCTTGTGACCTCAGCCAAATCATTTACCTGAATGATTGACTCAGCCTCCATTTCCTCCTTTGTAAAGGAAAGTGTGAAGGGGAGAGTGAGTGGAGTCCCTGCACTCTGGAGGGTGTGGCCAGGTGTCCTGCAAAGGCAGACATTAGGAATGCAAGAAACTGCATCAGTTACTTTTCAGTTGCTGTGATAAAACACCATGATCAAGGCAATTTACCAAAGGAAGCGATTATTTGACTTAAGTTTACAGAGGGATGAGTCCATCATGGCAGGGAGGCATAGGAATAGGAGCAGGAAGCTGAGAGATCACATCTTTAACTGCAAGCATCAAGCAGAGGGAGCAAGCTAGGGCCTAGGGCAGGCCTTACATTCTCAAATCCCACCCACCTCCAGTGACGTACTTCCTCCAGCAAGGCCACACCCCTTCTGAACAGTTTCACCAACTGGGGACTAGGTGTTTAAACAATAGACTACGGAGGACATGTCTCATTCAGACCTCCACACGAATCAATGGGAAAAACTATCATATGTCAACTGTGTGCCTAGGACCCTATAAAGCACGCTCAGTTCATTCACTGAATAAATTCTAACATATCCGCATGTGTGCACATGTATTTGTTTTTATTTTTAAAAACTTACTGTGTTCTAAGCTAATTGTTAGGAATAGGATGGGAGCTTAGGCAAGTCTAGTATTTCTGGCAATATAGCAATGTTCTCTGTTAAGTAAAAATCACATGAAATCTGTTACTGAAGTGTGTGGTGTAGGGAGGGTTCCCGTTTCTACTGTATTGTACACTGTGGGCTGAAGAAGCTGATGCTAGGTGTTCTTTGGGTGGGACACTGAGGGGCGTGGTCTAGGGAAAGCTGTGGGGGATGTTTATTCACCTCCCTCTGATGAGGATGTGGCCAGCAGAGATGTGAGCTTTCCTAGGAAAGGGGCTCACTGGGCTCTTGAAAAGCCTGTAGGCACTGTAGAGAAGACTAGAGTGGAATTTTAGCTGGATAGTGAAGTCCCTGGGATTACTCAGAGAGGGTCGTGTTCTCTGCCTCATATGTCCGGGGCAGGCTGGGTTTGTGTGCAGTCGGGGCACGTCTTTGTGGCTCTTGGCTGTTGCTGATTTGGCTCGGGGGGGAAATGTGCAAAACCAGCAAAGGCTGTGGCTGGGAAGCTGCAGAAGGTTGTGAGCCAAGGGGCGTGGCCCCTGTCCTCCTTAGAGCAGCATGGCATTGTTGATGGAGGCAAGGCAAGGCTGGAAGGCAGAGAGATAATAAAGTACCCGTGCAATGATAGCTGCTGAGTGCCAGGCATGCTTCAGCGTCATTTCACCAATCCCCAACAACCTCACGGGAAATGTACCAATGCTTCATGATAATAGGTAGTTGAATGGAGCATTGGTTGTGTGCAGCATCCCATAGCCAGCCAGGAGGAGAACCGGGCTTCAGACTCAGGCCTGTCTGGTTCTCGTAGAGCCTGGCAGTGGAAGCTTCCACAGTGTGGTGCCCTTAGGTCTGAGCAGGTGCTCTTCCTCTGAGCGTAGCTGAGGCAGTTTGGGGTTGATTGCTCAGTCAGTGAACTAGCCAGGAATCTTCTAGCTCCTTATTTTTCTCCTCTCTTTCCAAACTGGCTCTTTCGTGCCTTATTACCAACTGCTGAGATTAGGTCTTTGTGCACACACACTACTAAGACTGTGTGGCTAAGTGGGTAACATGCTGTAGTGAGGGCTGGTGTATTCAGGGTCTCCTTCAGCCGCAGGGGGCCACGTCATTAATCTAGTTGGGGTCACAGGTCTGGCCACCTCAGCTCAGTGTGGGATAGTTCTTCAGGCACATCAGGTCTGTAGATCTTGTAGCACAGTCACTGGAGGCCACTGGTTGGCTTGTCCCTCTCTCCTGACCTCTGGTCTCTACCAAATAAACCTCCTCCTCCTCCTGTCCGGTCGCCTGCCTCTTGGAGAACAGGAACTGCAACACACTGTTAAAGAAGGCCTATGGGTTGGAAAGATAGCTCCGTTGGTCAAGTGTTTGCCTTGCAAGCATGAAGGTCTGGGTTCAGAGCTCCATCACTCAGGGCCATGGTTTGAAAGAAAATGGCGCCCAAAGGGAGCCCCACTATTAGGAGGCGTGGCCTTATTGGAGGAAGTGCATCACTGTGGGGGTGGGCTTTGAGGTCTCTTTTGCTCAAGCTTCCCTCAGTGTGACTTTCAGTTGACTTCTTGTTACCTGTAAGATGGAGGACTCTCAGCTCTTCCTCCAGCACCCTGTCTGCCTGCATGCCACCATGCTCCCCGCCATGATGATAGCGGACTGAACCTTTGAAACTATAAGCGAGCTGCCCCAATCACATGTTTTCTTTATAAGAGTTGCTGTGGTCACAGTGTCTCTTCACAGCAATAGAAACCCTAAGACACTCACATACGAAGCTGGGCATGGTGATGCCTGCCTGCTATCCTAGCACTGGGAAGGTAGAGACAAGTGGGTTCTTGAAGATCATTGGCCAGTCAGCCTAGCTAAATTAGTGAGCTCCAGGTTCCAGAAGAGATTTTTGTGTCAAAAAAAAAAAAAAAAAAAGTTAGGGATTGAGTGGATACCTGACTTCAACCTCTGGCCTCCACATATATATGCACATGCACACGCACGCACGCACACATGCACTCTCGTGTATGTGCAAAGAAGCTGCTAATAACTACGGTGATTTTTGAAGTAGTGTGAATTCAAATGATGATTTGAAACATCTGTAGCAACTTTATTGGAACCTACTGCCCTGTGCTGTCCCTGTTCATAATGGAAAGAAATATTGATTAAAGTTAAGGGTAAGTTTTAAAGGTTAGTGGGGAGCTGGTTTTTCCCATTCACTTTCATGAACTTCTCTGAGTTCTACCCATAGGCATTCAAAAAGGTTCATGTCTGGATCCATTCTCAAGAATTCCTAATTTAAAGGAAGTTTGGAAGATAAAAGAAAGGTAACCACAAAGACTGGTCCAAAGACAGAACGGTGTGAAGAGGCAGCATCCGCAGATCCGCTCCATTTCAGACCAACAGAGACTTTTTAAAAAAGAAAAAAAAGAGAGAGTAGAATATTCTCATGAAATATTAGGGAAATACTTGTGCAAAAAATTGTTTGCTATATTCCTCTAACTGGGGCAGCAAGGGATTGAAGACAGGACAGACACATGGATACAGAAAAGCTGGGGTCAGGTGCACTCTGATGGAGTTGCGACAACCAGGAACCTTGGCACTTTTATTGCCTACAACCCAGAGATGAGGCCTTAGCTGGTCTGATAAGAGGTCTCTGTAGGCAGCAGCCTCAGGCTGTAAGCATCTGGGAAGAGGAACTGCTCATGTTTGCACACACTGGTCAATCATTGGTAAACACTCATATTTGACCCAGTATGGGGGAGGCTTTGCCATTTTCCCATGGGTCTGAGGCCTTGGTCCCTGACATGGCCAGCTCAGGTCAAACAGCATACTTTCACTCAGGACTTCACTCACTCCCTACAATTATACAGCAAAATTAGTCATTGGTTTGAAGGACTTAATGATATTTTGGCCCCGTGTGTATGGTAAAGGACATGAGAATGGGGACACACGACAACTTCAGAGAACAACAACAAACCATTTGAGCTTAAGAGAGGAGAGCATGGGATTTGCTGCTTTACCTCTCCCTAGTTGATTGTTAAGTGGGTGGGGTCCCACGCTCATTCCTGCCGCTCTGATAAAATACCCTCAAAAAAGCAGCTAAGGCTTCAGTTTAGCTCACAGTTCCAGGTTCCAGTCCATTTCAGGGTGTCGGGGCAGGAACTTAAAGCAGCTAGTCACGTGACCGTCAAGAGCAGACAGAATGAACACGTGCATACTCACAGTCTACCTTACACAGTCCAGTGCCCCAAACCAGGGAATGGTGGCACCCATGGTAGGCACATCAATTAAGGCGATCATGACAATTTCCCCAAAGACCAGCTTCATCTAGACAATCCCTCATGGATACTTTCTTCCCAGGTTGAAACTAGGTTATGTCAAGTTGACCGCCATCACAGTTTGGTAATCCCAGTGGAGCTTGCCTTTCAGAATGTTTTTGAGTTCACCTATTTGTCCAGAATGAGGTATATGGAATATCTGATTAAATGTAAATTTTTTTCTTACAACTTTTCCTATGTGTGGTCAAGTTAGCTCTGGCCAGAATTGGTCTGCTCCTTATGGTATGTCATCTCTACTTCTCAGCCAGCTAGGGCTTTATAACCAGTGAGAAAATCCTTCCAGAAGAATCTTAACTATCTCAGGTCCCTTGGCAGTAGTGGTTTGCTTTGCCAGTCTGGAATGTTCCACTGACTCGTTGCAAATCTGGCTTCTCCTTGGCTTTACCTTCTCAGGGAGACCTATGCCGACACCTCCGTATTCATTAGTCATGTGTTGCGGCCCCCGCCCCCCCCCTCTGCCCCCATGTAGGTCAGAAGTTAATATTGGATGTCTTCCTGTCCTCTATTATTCTCAACCTTAGTTTTTTGTTTTTTTATTTTTTTGAGGTAGAATCTCTCCCTGAACCTGACACTTACCCATTGGCTAGTCTATAAGCTCCTGGGAATCTTCCTATCTCCACAGCCCTAGCACTAGGGTCTCAGACAGGTGTCACCACGCCCAGAATTTTTATTTTTATTTTTTTTAGCTTTAACATGGGTCCTCATGCTTATTCGACAGGCGTGTTATTGACTTAGCCTCCCCTCCTACCCAGACCAGGTTCTTCGTTTTTATTCATTTTCGTGGTATCTTGTTTGATGTGTTTTTTTTTTCCCTTTCTGTTTTTGTTTTGCTTTATGATACTTCCAGGACCTGCAATGATTTCATGTTCTGCCTTCTCGCTTATTACAGTATTTCTCAGAATCTAATATACCCTGGATAGTACACTTCAGCATTGCTATCTCTTCTGCTGAGAAAGAAAAAGAAAGCCACAAATTAAACAGTGACATGATGCCTTAATGATAGCTTGGCGCCATGTGTGGGTGGGTTGCCGTGACCCCTCGCTGACTGGAGAATTTGCTCATTTTCTGTAAGTGTTTCTCTGCCATTGGGAGCTTTGCTCAAAGCCTGATGGACAATCCTTTTACACACACACCAATAAGCTCAGCCTATATTGTGATTATCTTTCCATAACACACTTGTTTGTTACTTTATAGGAAAAATACCAGATGACGGGTTACTCCTCCAAGATTAGATTTATGGCTTCCCTTCATCTCTGGCTTTTTGTGTGCAAATCATAGGTGGTCTTTTCAGAAACATTTAATCTGGCAATTAATCTGAACTTGTTGGGTCAGTGAGATGGCTCAGCTGGTAAAGGGTGCTTGCTGTTAATCAAGCCAGACAACCTGAGTTCAGTCCCTACAACCTACCTGCTGGAAGGAGAGAACTGACTCCCAAGAGTGATCCTCTCACCTCCACGTGCTGTGCCACACACACACACACACACACACACAAATAAAAAAATGTAAAAAAATTCAAGCTTAACTTATGCCATACTACTGAAAAATGAATAACTTGATGGAAATGACAGCCAATGAGCACTTCTGATTGATGTTGCCACCAAGACCTAGCCAAGAACATTGGTAAGATGCATTCAATTTTAAAGATATTAAATATGAGTGAAGATGCACTGAGGCACTGATAAGGCAGAGTTTCTGTGTTTTTGCATCAGGGAGCTGAGTCCTCATCACTTATGGCTGCCAGTGTGTGCTCAGTACCTCACACATTCAGAGGGAACTCAACACACACATGTTAAATGAGGGAAAGAATTAGTATGATCCTGCACATGAGTATTTTATTAGCAACAGAGCTGATTAGAGTCTTATAGAAATAAATTAATATATGCAGAGCTTCTGCTATTTCTTACTTTTTTCATTTTATTCATTTATTTTTATTTTATGTGTATGTGTGTGCCTGAGTGCATGTATATACAGCACGTGTGTGCAGTGCCTGTGGAGCCCAGAAGAGGGAGTTGGATCACCTGGAGCTAGAGTTACTGGTGGTTGTGAGCCACTCAACATGGATGCTGTGAAGAGAACTCCCATCCTCTGCAAGAGCAGTCAGAACTCTTAACCACAAAGCCCTTTCTCCAGCTTCTCCTCTGTTAGTCTAAAAACTTCCTTTATTGTGCATTAGTTTAAGTGGCAATACCAATTACAAGAATGAGAAATTTGGCTGATAAATATGGTGACAGAGTCCCCACTGAGAGAGGTCTTATTGTGTCATGTAATCTTTTTGAATAACACATTATGTTTCCAGACAGAGACTCAGTATCAACTACTGACAGTGATAGAGGTGATTCTTGGTTACCCGGCAGTATAGATTTGGAAGGACAAGGAACAGAATCATATCCATGTTAGTTATGTGGTAATGCAGTAGGCATACAAGGAGGGTCCTGGCTTGCTTGCTGAAAAACCAGCAGGTAATAGTGTCATTGTGTGTGTGTGTGTGTGTGTGTGTGTGTGTGTAGGTCAGAGGACAACTTGTTGGAGTTAGTCTCTCCACATGTGGATTCTTGTGACTAAACTTAGAGCATCAGGCTTGGCAATAAGTGCCTTAACCCACTAGGCCATCTTGCTGGCCCTAATGTGGCCACTATACTTTGGAAAAGCTTGAAAGAAGGATTGTGCAGGCATTGTGGAAAGCTGAATATCCTGTGAGAACAGGAAAGAACTCCTCACCAAACTGTTTGGGCTACCATTGTACAAGTTTGTCTCATCTTCAGAGCAGACCTCCATTAGAATGCTGTGTTTAAAAATGAGAAACTGAGACTTGTAGCTCAGATTCCAGCCTGAGTCTTCTTGACTCTTCAGTCATGGCTTTTTAAAACAACTCTACTTGGACTCAGAGGACCTGGGAGCTGGGGGATGAGCCACCGAGGTGAGAATGGAGGATGGAACCCATTGACAGAGAGAAACCCAGCAGGTGGTTAAATGGATTCATCTCTGAACATTTGCAGTGGACTGACATGTTTTCTAGGCAACACTGAGAACTTGAAGGCTTGGGTGAAATAAAGGACGATTTGAATACCCTGTCTGCTCCCATTCCTGTGTGTCCTCTTCCTTCATTTTCATGGACTTGTTTTAATTGCTACATCCTTTAGCAGCTTCTGAAAGAGCTATTGTGTCAGATCTGCTTTGATAAACACATCAGGATGGGGAGATGGAAGGAGGCTCCATCACGCGTGACACTTGAAAGAGTGTGAGATGAAAAGGAAGAGGATTCAGAAGAAAGCCAAGAAAAAGTAACAAGAGTGAGGGGTATAAACACCATTGTGACTGGGTATGACGTTCAACATCTGTGAAAGTGTTATCTTAAGACCATCATTTTATGGGCTAAGTAATAATAATAATAATAATAATAATAACTAATACTAAAACCCATTGACCTTTGCCAAGGTCAAGTTGAGTGACTGGTTACGTTTTTTAAAATTATTATTAATTTATTTTTGTCAACTTGATATAAGCTGAGGTCATCTAGGAAGAGGGAACCTCAACTGTGAAAATGCTTCCATCAGATTGGCTTGTGATTAATGATCGATGTGGGAGGGCCCAGCTCACTGTGGGTGGTGCCACTCCTGAGCAGGTGGTCCTGGATTGTATGTATAGAAAAGCTGAGCAAGCCATGGAGAGCAGGCCAGTAAGCAATGCCCCTTCATGGTTCCTTCCTAAGTTACTTTTGGTCCTGGTGTTTACCACAGCAACAGAAAGCAAACTTGCACGAGACCCAGGGGTGGGGGAGACAAGGAGCTGAGACTAAGGAGAATCTGGTTGCCACAAGTTCAGCCTTTAGGCCTTTCCATTAGCCCTCAGCACCAGGTTTGTGGATGGATATATCTTGTTTTAGAGCAGGGTCAGTGTACTGAACATTCCTGTGTTGACTATTCTCTCAGCTCAGTACGGATCGGTTGGGTGACGGTCTGCCCATAGGGAATGCATGGAGGCTAGAAAGGCTTCCTTTGGCTTAGCCAAGCAGAGGTGTAAGGTTCTCACACTTTTGAGTAACCTCTGAGCCCCAGCAAACCTGATTGCTGGAAACCAGGTTGCTGGAACCTGGAATCAGGCAAGACTGACTACTGCTTTGGGGGCAATCAGCTTCCCTCTACCACAGCCGGGCAGTGCCCACTGGCGTTTGTTTGGGTTGCAAATCTACTGGTCAATGATTTTTCTGAATCCCAGAACTATGGAAGCTGAAATGTGTCCCCAGGACCACTTTCCCTCCGAGGAAGGACCACTTTAGGGAATCCTTCGGTTGTTCAAAGTAAGGGGACTATCAACAGAGGTGAAGAAGCCTTGAATCAAAGAAGTAGCTCAAACACAGACAGGCTGCATGGTCCTTACAGAGGCTGACCGCATTCCTTGGACCCCAATGATACTTTACCTATGTTAACACTGAGCTAAATCAAGGGGGCTTGGCTTATACTGGTTTCTTTTTTCTTCTTTCTTTCTTTTTTCTTTTAAGTAAGAACAACAACAACAACAACAACAACAACAACAACAACCCTTATTTTTCTACTCACCCCCACCCTGTTTTTTCTTCTCTCAAGAGGATACAAGTAGTAGGAACTGCAAACATTTTAGCCATTGTGAAAGCATCAGAACAAGGATGTATGGCGCTTGCAGAAGGTCTAGGCACCTGGAGCTTCTTCCCTTGGCAGGAATGGAAGAAGGGGAGAGGAGGAGGGGGAAGGGAGTGGAGGGTAGAGTTGCGGGGAGGGCATTGGAGGAAGCCAGGGGGTGCTTCCAGGAACAGAGGCGGCTTTGAATAGAGCATAATTTGAGCCTGTGTCCCCAGGGAGAACACTGGGGCTTTATTGCAGGCTCCTCTGAGTATGTGGTATCATCAGCAGAAGGAAAGTATTGCTGCCTGGTCGAATTCCTCAGAGTGGGGAGTCTGGTCTGGGAATCGGGAGCTGAGTTACCAGAGAATGAAGAGGGAGGGAGGGAGTCATTTTTGCTGTGCCTTGTTGGCAGTCCTTGATCTGCTCAGGGGCCCCTCCCTGAGCTGTGGTGTCCCTGGAGCAACTGGCCCAGGGCCTTCTGTGGGAGGGTGCCCATTCCAGGGCAGCTGTGCCCAAGCAGGCTGGGTGTGGCTGCGATTTCTGTTCTCCAGAAGGGCTGTGGCTTTGTAGTAGTGGGCAAAGGTCAAAGCAGAGACTCATAACTTGTCAGAGTGCTGAGAACAAGGGACTGCCAGTGCTGTCCTAAATGGGACATCTGTGCCACCGATCCCAGACCCAGGGGACATCAAAGAAGAGGGAGTAAAGACAATACATAGCCATTTCCTGTTTGTATGTGGCAGGACCACTCTGTAAGCCAGCGAGCGCCCTGGTAGCTTCACAGAGATGTCTCTACCTCGTCCATCTGTGGCCTCTCCCAGTCCTGTGATATCAAGTTTCAGGAGCCCTAGAACATTGGGACCTTCGATGTCCATTTTCTTTGTTGCAACGGTTTCCAGCACTACTTTCTGCACAACTCAAATATAACCACACGTGCTTGCTCATGTGAGTCCTCTTCTTTCTCCCCAGTGCCACATAAGAAAGGAGAGAGATCATTTCTTTGTCACCAGAAGCGCGACAGCCTTATAAAACAGGGCACGGCCTGCCTAGCTCTCCTCAGGTTCAGATAATGGGGCCGTTTGGATTCATAGCTCTGGGTAGTACTTAGCAGTCTGTGACTTCCCTGTGTGTGGCCTTCTGGTGAAAAGAACATTAGTGTTTGATGGTGGCATGTTATTTCCGTCTCGTTTCTGACAATAATGGTACAAATTTCCCTGCTTCTGATACTTTTGAGATCGCTGGGAGGAGAAACAGAAGAAAAGAAATCTAAATTTATTCTTAACAACTGAAAGAGCTAGAAAATGAGTTGTTAAAAGTGGCGAGAGGGCCAGGCAAGCCAGGGCTGCAGGCTGAGTGCCGAGGGTGTTCTCTAGCTGCTTTGATTCGCCTTGGCTTTTGGACCCTGTGCTACTACCTGGAAGACCCCTCTGGGGGTGATGACCTCTGGAAACAGGGCTGAGGAACATGAGGGTCTTTCTACAGCTCTGTTTTCTTCTTTTTAAACTTTGTGATGTTAGTGTTATCAATTGGACAGGACCTAGAATCACCTAGAAGATGTGCCTCTGGCGGCGGGGGGTGGGGGGTGGATGGGGGGAGGTGCAATATTGATTATATTCATTGACGTGAAAAGACCCATTGTAATTGTGGACATGATCAGGGACCCTGGACTTTCTGTGGAGAGAAAACTGAGCATTGGCATGCATGCATTCTTCTCCTGCTTCCTGACTGCATGTGATGTGACCAGTTGCTCCAAGTTCCTGCTACCGTGATTTCCCTGCCATGATGGATGGACTGTAACCTAGAACTGTGTGCCAAATCAAACCCTTCTCCATTAGTTTACTTCCCCCCCCCCCCCGCCCCACAGCAACAGAAAAAGATACTAAGACAGAAAGGGTCTCAAGTATCCCAGACTGACTTACACATAGCCAAAGATAACCTTGAACTCTCAATCTCTCTGCCTCTACCTCATGAGTGCTAGGAATATATAGGTGTGTGTCACCATGCCTGAGGTATGCAATGTTAGAGATTCAATCCTGGGACTCCACGCATGCTAAGGAAGCACTGGTGCTGTACCCCAGCCCTCTCTGTAGCTTTTATTTAACAACTGCCTGCTTGGGACTCATAGGCATCTCTTTTCTTTGAGGTCCAAAGGTGATCATGCAGTATAAAAACAAAAAAAAAAAAAATGTTTTAGAAAGGGCAGGCTCTCATTATTCCTGCCTTGGGGTGTCTTATGATGGCATATTTATTTCCCTTTGCCCTGAAAGGTTACCACCCCAAATGGGCTCGAATGACCCCACCATCTAGCAGGCTTTTATGGCTGTAGGAATGGAGTTTTGATGGAGCCCCAAGGGAGCTGGTTCACCCCAGCCCGGATGCCCACACTCTGCCCTCTGACCCTTTGCAATAAGATTTTAAAGTGGAGTATGGAGTTGTGCAGCAAACAGAGCTTTCTGGGAATTCCCTTTGTTCTCTACTTGAAAATTATGTCCTGTCATATCTGAAAATAGATCACAGGGTTGGCGGTGTAGCTCATTGGTTTTCTCCTTTCTCTCTCTCTCTCATCTGTCTCTCCGTCTCTATGTCTGTCTGTCTGTCTCTGTGCAGACACATGTGTGTATGTGCATGTGGAGGCTAGGGGACAACCTGGGTGTTTTTCCTCAGGTGCTGTCCATTACCATTTTTCCTTTTAAAGGCAGGGTCTCTTGTTGATCTGAAACTTACAAAGTAGGGTAGGCTGGGCTGGATGGCCAGTAAGCCCCAGGGATCCATTTGTCTCTACCTCCTCAGTGCAGGGCTTAGAAAAGTGCATGCATGCCATGTCTGGCTTTTTCATGTGGGTTCGGGGAATAAAGTTCAGGTCCTTGTGTTTGAAAGATTCTCTCTCTCTCTCTCTCTCTCTCTCTCTCTCTCTCTCTCTCTCTCTCTCTCTCTCTCTCTGTGTGTGTGTGTGTGTGTGTGTGTAAAAGCGTATCCACAATTCTGGGTGAGTCCTTGTGTCCAGAGGATCTTCACCCTTGCTCCCTGATTTTGGTTTCTGCTACCACCCTCTGTTTAGCTGTCCCACACTCAGTTGTTTGTTGTGTGCTTTGTCTCTGGCAGGCAAAACGTCTCAGCACCTTCTGGGCTCATTAAATGCTGTGGAGTGGTTGGGAGCTTCAGTCTACAGAGTTTCTTGGGGGTGATGGGAACCATATATTATTCATCTTTGTGTTCTCAATGCTCAGCGGGCTACTTGGCTCATGGAAGAGCCCCCCACATTGATTATTGAATTCATAAGTGATGGATGAATGTGAATTCTGTACCTTCTCTTCAGCATTGAATGCCTTCAGTTAGAAAACTTATTTCTGATTTGGGAACACTTCACCCTAGTTCTTATACATTAGTGACAGAGTTAAGCAGTCTGAAATCTGTGACATCAAAGGAAGTCTGAGACAAAAGTAAATGGGAATGCTTTAGGAAGGAAAGAAGAAAGAAGAGCAGGAATGACATGAGGCTCCGTGCAAAATCTGCAAACCCAAGTTGGGGAGCTAAGCAATGATAAGACCCAAGCGTTGCTTCTTTTAAAGGAATGTCTACTTAGCACCCTTGGGTGCTAGGTACTATGCAGGCTATGTGTCTGTCCCACGTCCAGGCTGAGGTCTGAGCATAAAGAACAGCACAGGATATGGACAAGGACATGCTTTGGTAGAGGCAAAGGGCTAATGGTTTCCGGATGACGGGGAAGATATCTGTATTTGTTTCGTTCCTGGTGTTGTGATAAAATACCCTGGCAAAGACAAGTTAGAGGAGGACGGGTTGATTTTGTGTTTCCAGAGGGATGGAGTCCATCATATCGGGGAAGGCGTGATGGCATGTGCATGAGGCCATCTGTCACATTGCATTGGCAGTTCAAAGCAGAAGTGGGACAGCAAATGGGGACAGGCTATGACACCTCGAAGCCTGCCCCTAGCGATGTGCTTCTTCCAGCAAGGCTCCGCCTCCTAAAGGTTCCTCCCCAAACAGCACCACCAGCTGGGGACCAAGTGTTCAAACACATGAGCCTGTGAGGGACTTTTCACCTTCCAACAATGGGATCTAAAGATTATCAACGAAGCCGGGCGGTGGTGGCGCACGCCTTTAATCCCAGCACTCGGGAGGCAGAGCCAGGCGGATCTCTGTGAGTTCGAGGCCAGCCTGGGCTACCAAGTGAGTTCCAGGAGAGGCGCAAAGCTACACAGAGAAACCCTGTCTCGAAAAACCAAAAAAAAAAAAAAAAAAAAAAAAAGATTATCAACGAAAGACAGAAAACAAGAAGGTGATGTGGTGTGTCGATCTCTGCTTGATGTGTTCCGAAAGCTGTATTGTCCAGGTCTCATTGGTCTTGCCCTTCAGTTCCTCAGTCCTCTGGTCTAGCCTGGAGCATCCTCAGCTACTGCCTTGCTCTCAGCCTGTGCATCTCAAAGGTCCCCTCATGTTCTAGCTTAACTCAGGAATGGGCCCGGCTGGGATTTCACTCCTGTCCCCAACACCAAGACACATAACAGATGTCTTATTCTTTTTTTCTGTCCTCAATTTTCCCTACCTATTTGAGGCTATAGGAAATTCCTCAAGTGTGGCAAGCCAGCAGTTCCAAGATGGTCCGAATCACAGCGTCAGAACCAGATGCACTGATTTAGGTTAAGAAAGAAATTTTGGGGCTTCTTTATTCTAAAAAAATCTTGGTAGGATAATTTTCTCGTAAGGAAATTGGCTTCTGCAGAGAGCTTTAAAAACAGCATTGTAAAAACTAGCAAATAGACGGGCGGTGGTGGCGCACGCCTTTAATCCCAGCACTCGGGAGGCAGAGCCAGGCGGATCTCTGTGAGTTCGAGGCCAGCCTGGTCTCCAAAGCGAGTTCCAGGAAAGGCGCAAAGCTACACAGAGAAACCCTGTCTCGAAAAACCAAAAAAAAAAAAAAAAAAAAAAACAAAACTAGCAAATATATTCATGACAATTTAACCCACCCTTCCTTCTTGCCACTAGACCCGACCAGATGTCACACCCCAGTTCATCCAGCCCTGGTGGGAATTCTTCATACTGAGAAGAGTCAAGTTCTCTAGAGCCTGAATCTTCCTGACAATTTGAAGGCCCTGTTTAAGAAAAATAACCCAGTGTCGTGAATTCCCTGATTAGGCAGGAGGCTTCAGAAAGGGCTTATGGGGTGAAGGGCCCTCATATCTAGGCTGTACTGCTTCCGTGGCAAGTTAGCCTATGGCACCAAGCCCAGGTGAGAACTAAGGTGAGCTGAGCTGAGTAAAGATGGATGGGGGGACAGAGATGCGCAACTGTCACCCGGGGTGGGGAGGAGGCAGAGTGTGAGGAGGGAGGGGCATGAAAGAGGCGGAACATGGAGGGAATTGAGCATGGAGGGGTCAGAGTGGGCAGGGAGTTGAGCATGGAGGGATGGATATGCCAAGTGCCCCTGAAGGGAGCAGTTGGGGCATACTGACTTAGAGCCTGGGAAAGGTGTCTCCTGGGAAGCATGCTCAGGACTTTGGAAGAGGTATGCTGATTGATGGGGAAGGGCTCACTGTGACATGGGCTCTGGAGATAGTGACCTGACCTCCTCTAGCTAGAAGAAAATACACAGAAAATCACCATTACTCTTCGACTGGCCATTGGGCCTTATTTGCCGTAAAGGGCAGAAAAGTCCCTGGTTCAGAGTCCTTCTGCTCCTGGCCAAGGGATGCAGCCTGGGCTTTCCCCTTCCCCATCTGTTGATGAGAACTGGTGGCTGCTGACAGATTGTCTTCCCCAGGGGTGAGGGTGACATGGGGGACCAGAGTATTGCCCACCAGCTCACCCTGGTGTGGGAGTTATTTGTCATTTAGTTAGGGGGCTGGAGTCTAAGTCTATTGCATATTCAGATTTATCGCCTGCTTCAAGGGGAGGGGAGATGGCCTTCTGCGGCTTTATGGCCTTGGGATGAGCTACCTCCGTGGCAGCTGGTACCACAGTTTCCCCAGTGGACACCTCTAAGAAACCAGTTCTTTTCAGAAAGGGCAGCTCTCATGATGGCTTACTTTAAGATGGGGAGAATTCTTCAGCCCGGGCTGCTCCATATCCCAGATGCTGGGATTCAGGTGTGCACCACCACACCTGACTTACAGGCTCCATCCTCCTGCTCCACATCCCAGATGCTGGGATTCAGGTGTGCACCACCACACCTGGCTTACAGCTTCCATCCTCCTGCTCCACATGCCAGATGCTGGGATTCAGGTGTGCACCACCACACCTGGCTTACAGGCTCCATCCTCCTGCTCCACATGCCAGATGCTGGGATTCAGGTGTGCACCACCACACCTGGCTTACAGGCCTTGTTTAGAATGTTGAGTTGTCTTTGCCTAACAGGAAAACCCTAATGTCTTCCTATCACTCCTCCTCTCCATCTTTTCTCCTTCTCTTTGTTCCTGCATCTCTTCTCCTTCCTTTTCTCACTCATGGAACTTTGGCTTCAGACCAGGTCCTTTGCTGGGCACTGGAATCACAGACAAGTCAGACAAATTACCCAGATGTAGGTGAGCACACCTGGACACACAGTAACAAAGAGTCTTTTAGGGACTAGTCAAGCCCAGTTTCCTCACCTCGGAACTATTAACATTTTGGACCAGACAGCTGTATGTGATGAGGCTTAGCATGATTCAGGCCTCTACTTGCTGGAAGCTAGCAGCTCCTTCTTCTTGAGATGTGACAACCTCAAATGCTCTCAGACTGCCCCATGTCTTGGTGGAAACAAAAGCACTCTAGTTAAGAATGACTGTGAACTCTCTCCTGGATGGACATCCCAGTGAGGTCCCAGGCTCTGCCTCGGTAGGTAGTGCTTCCTGCAGTGAGCTGTGAGTTCAGAAGCAGCGCCTGGATTTCCTTAGGCTCCTCTTTGTTTTGTTTTGTTTGAAAACGAGAGTAGAGGAAGCTTTGTGCAAGTATGAATGCATGCATGAATGCTAGCATGCTTGTGCACACACGTGTGGAGGCCAGAGGCTGACCTGGGGTGTCTTTTTAAGTTACTCTTACATTCCTGTTATTCTCATTTTAGCAAACATGTATTTACTTATTGTGCGCATGTGCCCACACCTTATTTTTTTGAGGCATGGTCTTTGACTGAACCTGGAACTCACCATTTTGGCTAGACTGATTGGTCAACAAGTTCCAGGGATTTCCTTGTCTCTGTCCTTCCCCACTCCCCAGTACTAAAGTTACAGACACGTGTCACCAAGCCTGGATTTTATATGGGAGCTAGTGATCCGCGCTCAGAACATTATGCTCGTGTGGAAAGTACTTTACTGAGTGAAATGGCCTGAGCCATTTTCCTCCCGCTCCCTTGCATGAATTTTGGGTATGTCTGCTACAACATATCAGATGCTGCACTCTGGAAAGGTGACGGCAGCTTATGCTTTACCATGTGCTTAAAGTGTCTAGGACAGAAGCCTGTCATCAGTCAACAGGTACTAACAGATGCTGGCTGTGTGATCAGTTAGTTTACACGGCTTGTGGGAAAAGACATCTTAGTCGTGAAAGCCTGTCCTCATGTTTGAATCCTGGTTCTTCCTTGCACAGCCTGGGAGGTATGGCTGGGTCACCTACCCTCTCGGTGCCTCAGTTTTCCCCCCCCATAACATGGAGATAATGATGACTGTGACTTCAGAGCTGTTATCAAGGTTTTTTTGTTTGTTTGTTTTTTGTTTTTTGAGACAGGTTTTCTCTGTGTAACAGTCCTGGCTGTTCTGAAACTCACTTTGTAGACCAGGCTGGCCTCGAACTCACTGATCTCCACCTGCCCTGAGGCCTCTCGAGTGCTGGGATTAAAAGCATGCACCACCACCGCCTGGCTCTGTTGCCCAGGTTTAGTGGGGCAGAGTAATACCTGACAGAGTGACTGCTAAGGGTTAGCTGTGGGTTAGATTATGCAGGCAAGGCTAACTCACTAGCCCTAGTGGTTCTACAGTTTAGAGCTGGTGAGTGGTCCACAGTGAACGGTCCTGCCAATTATCATGAGGAAAGAAAACCCACAGAAAAATAGATGGAAATATGAATGTCTCGGAAGGTTGCATAGACTTTATTTCCATAGCGGGGAACTGAAGAGCAGGTAAAGGAGCATTCCCTGGAGAAGGTCCTAGAGTTCTCGGAGACTGACAGGTGGAACCATGGAGGCATTGACAAACAGAACTAAATGCAGTGGAGCGACTGGTCAGGCCATTCTGAAGATGGGGTTGAGAGCCAAGCCTCACAGCCCAGGATCTTGACTCCAAGTCCAGTGCTCTGGTCTGAACAGTACTATGGGGAACCTGGGGACACACACTTTCCCTGGTGAGAAATGCCCAAAGTGCCTGGTTTTAAGACTGCTTTCAGAGTCTTTAGGGCAGAAGGAGGGTCAAGAAGGAAGCAGGGGGGGGGGGGGGAGGGTGGTGGTGTCTTGATTGGGGTCAATGACATCAGGGCAGAGATATTTGGCAAGCATGGCATCCCAGACTGGACTGGTGCATACTTTTGCATTGTCTGTTAAGATGGAAAAACCAGGGTTGCTACGTAAATCTGAAGCAAAGGAATTCAAATGACTAGGCCAGATCATTTCCAAGCAGGAACCAGCAGGAACAGTTGAGGCCTTGTTTTGCATTCAGGTGAAAAGCTGATTATAAATCAGCTCTATTGGGTTGGTAGAGAAAAGAAGTCCTGTCCAAGCTATCTTTTGCAGCCCTTAATTACCTGATAGTGGGTATTGGCAATTGGAAACACTCACAGGATGATTTATACAGGAGGATCAGCCAGAGCTCCGTAGGGGAGGAGTCTGCAGAACCCTGGGCCATTGTTGCTAGTGCTACCAGTGAGAACACTGATGCCATCCATCTGGGGAGCACTTCACCTTGCTCACTTGCCTCCCTAGACACTGTGGAACCCTGACAGTTCTATTAGGCTCATGTTCCATAGGTGCAAACTGAGCCCCATTGGGTTAGGTGATCTGCCAAAGGGCATGTGGCTGGGGTCTGGATACTTCAACCATTGAACTCACGGAGCTCTATAGCCTCCTAAAGTAGCCATTCTCTACAATGGCTCTCCTACCTCCCAGGTTCATGACCTTATATGACCTGTTACCACATTATGCAGGGTTGGTCTGTGGGTGGCTATAGCAATCCCCTGAGTGAGTGCTTAGGTGGATTTTCTCGTCTTGGTCAAGTGTTGAGATGACTGTAGACCCAGCAGCCTTGGAAGCCAGATCCACTTGACTAGCCTCTTCCCAGGCTTTTTTTTGCCCTTGGGGAACAACAAACAAGGTATGTTTGTCATTTAAAGCTCCCAAATCTGGAGCCTGTTTGTCACGAAGCAGGGACTAACTGTACCAGGAAGTGTAAGATATGACAATCTCCAGTGGCCAGCCCCTCAGTCCTCCAAATCTTTCTCCCCTGGGCTCTTCTAGGGAGCAGAGTTCCACCTTGGGGGACTGCATCTCTTGGGGTTAACCATCACCGTCTCCTCAAGCCTCTTATAAGGAATTAGCAGAGATGAAGCCATGGCTCAGAACTCCCGAGATGTGTGGTCACATCTATCTCCATGTACACACAGAAATGTGTGAGCAGAGAACCACACAGTCTCTTGTACACATGCTGGACCTGACTCCAATACACATCGCGTCTATACAGAACCTTTCTTGCTTGCTTGCTTTCCCAAGTTCCCCTCATGATGCCTCAATTTTCTGGCCTCATTTTAGTGGGTTCCAGTGGAGCAGCAGCACCAAAGCCCCCACAGTGAGAGGTGTTGATCCATGCGAGCAGACGGGAAGCAGGCCAGAGGACCGTGGGGCAGAGAGAACCTTGCCTTGCTTATTTTGTTAAAGAGTCTCTCATAGGGTTATGGACACTTTGGGTGCAGAGGAGAAATGGGACAGTGTGGGAGCAGGGAAGGTGGGAAACGTCCTTAAGACGCCACAGGTGATGGGGGTGGGAACAGACTTACTGAGTTCATGAAGTCAGTTTTCTTTTTAAATTTTTTAAAATTACATTTTATGCAAGGTGTGATGGCATACGCCTTTAATCCCAGCACTTGGAGGGCAGAGGCAAGTGGATCTTTGTGAATTTAAGGCCAGCCTGGTCTACACAGGGAATTCTAGGCCAGCCAAGGCCACATAGTGAAACTTGGTCTCAAAAAAAAAAAAAAAAGATTTAAAAAAGGACATTTTATTTGTGGGGGGAGGGGCTCACGTGCCGTGGTGCCTATGTGGAGCAAGAGGACAATTTATGGGAGTAATTTCTTTCCTTCCGCTGTGTATATCCCTGGGATCCAACTCGGGCCCCCAGGCCTGACAGCAAGTGTGTGGCGCACTGACAGAGCCATTTCCCTTGCCGAGATTTGTGTTTATATTTATTTATCGTGTTGTGTGTGTACGCCATGGTGCGTGTGTGGAGGTCGCAGGGCAACTTATGAGAGTCAGTCGATTCTTTCCTGCCACCATGTGGGTCCCGGGGACCAAACTCGGTCTCTCAGGCTTGGAGGCAAGCGTCTTTACGTACTGAGCCATCTCATCGGCCAATTTTCTTTTTTTTTCTTTTTGACAACATGAGAGTTCAGGGTCAGTGAGAGAATGGGTGAGCATACCGAAAAGAGAGGGCATGAGAAGAAAACCCTGATGTGCTTTTTTTTAGGTTTCTTCTTTCTTTCTTTCTTTTTTTTTTTTTTTTTGGTTCCCTTCCTGCTTTCGATGGCTGCTTGGAGGAGAAGACAGTGTTCATGAATGTTGCTCAGGCATCAGATTAGACTTCAGCCCTCTTCATGGGAGAAGGGAAATTTGCCTTTTTAGAAGGGTTGATAAGCTAATACCAAAGTACACGCAGACAGGAAATTCAGGCTCAGAGTGCGGGCGGGGTGGACCGTGTGGGGCGAGGCAGGTAACAGGACTGGGGACTTAGGTGTGGTTTTTAGATTCTGCCACCAGCATAGTGAACTTGTGGGCTTGGTGGCCACATTTCCAGAACTAGAGGATGGGGCCGAGGGCTCGCTGCCCCGAGGAGGAACGTGGGCTCTCGTGGGAAGTGTGGCTTTGGGCAAGACATGCAACCTCTTTTTTGTTTGTTTATTCTCATCTATAAATGGGACTGAATTGATATAGTTGCCACTTAAGGTTTATCTGGGGCTAAGCGCAGCCTCTGCTTTGTGCTATGGGGGTGACTCAGTGGTTAAGAGGGCTTGCTGTTCTCGCTGAGGACCCAAGTTCTGTTCCCAGCATCCACATCCAGTGGCCCATAACCTATAGTAGTAACTCTAGCTCCAGGGGACCTGGTGCCATATTCTAGCCTTCCAAGACATCTGCATGCATGTACACATACACACATAAAATATTTTAAAACATGCTTATATTGTAGCTATGCATATAGTAATGCAGTAGCTAATTATAATAAAATGAATGTAGTGACATCATAACGATGTGTATGTTTTCCATTGCCATTGGTGGAAAACTTGGTTTAGGCTTTAAGCACGGGGCTGTCCTCTCCTATCTGCTCTTCCCAAACAGGACTCAGGGACTTCGCATAACAGAGGGCCAAGTGGGCTCCAGGCCACAGGGAAGAGGGTGAGGCACCTCTGGATGAAGTGTAGGGGCTCTTCTCCCTGCTGCCGGAACCAGGCCCTTGGGCACTGGGCGAAGGCAATTCACTTCTGTGGCCAGAGAAGGTTGAACAATGGGTGCCCTGTTGCTTTCTGGGACTGTGTCAAGGTATCCAACTGGGTCAGAAAGGCAGGACAAGAACAGTGTCTCTATTGCAGGTCACACGTGAAAGCGTTGGCAGAGAGACCTCCCAGCCTCCACCTGTCAGTGTCCTGGAAAGACCAACAGGAATCTTGTGGCAGGTGGTATTTCAGGCCCCACTGAGCTGTCACGGGATCAATAGTCCCATGGTGTGACAGTCCTCTTAGGGTGGAGGGGGGGGTAGTGTTATGTGTTGCTGTTTAGGCAATGGCAGGTGCGCCCCTCCCCCACTGGCCCAGGTGTCTGAGTCTACTCCAGGAACTGTACCACACACAGAGAAGAGCAGGCAGAGGGGACATTATCTGTGGTGCCATTGCTGCCTGACAACTGCTTACAAAGCGGTGTGGCATCCCACACTTGGTGGCAGGACTTAGCAGAGATGTCACTTCCAAGCACATCAAGGATTTGCTGTAAATATGGGAGTGTGGAGGCATGGCCATGGAGGAGACAGTTTCAACTAGCTTCGACACTTGTTCTAGGTGGTCAGCTAGACCCTTGCTGCATGTCCAACCTGTGGCCTCCGGGGTCAGCCTAGTTGTAAATACAGCCCAACACAAATTCGTAAACTTACCTGAAACATTTTTTTTTTAAAGGAAATTTTGGTAATTCAGTTGTGGGGGCCCTTGAGTGTGGACTTTGTAGCTAATGACACACAACAATATCAGAAAGTTGGACATGTCTACAAGTTTAAAAAATCGTTTTGTTGCAACCATGACAGTATTATAACCACTCCCAATTTACAGGCCAGGAAACTGAGGCATAGAATTGAACTGTGACGAACAGGACCAGGGTTAGAACCTTCCACTCTGTCTGCAAGCCCCAGCTTTGGTCAGGCTGTGGCGTTGTCTTGGGGACTAAGACACTATTGTGTGCCTTTGTATTTGGAAGGCACAATCGCCCCATGCAAGGCCAGCTTCTGAGCATCTAGCTTTGGGGCAGGTCTGTGTAGCAGGATATCTGTCTTCCTGCCGCCCTGACTTTCAGGGACTAGGGATCAGGCTAGAGTTCCCTTCCTGGATTTTCAAGGGCTCTTTTGTTCCTTCACCCCCAGAGTGTAGGAGGTAAATCTGAGAACGACTTTGAGGCAACAACCTGGAAATTCAATTCCCTGTGAACTCTGCTCCTGCTAGGCTCTGTAATGGGATCACTCTTGCTTAGCAGGTGTGCTACCGGCAGGCTTCCTCCTGCTGTAATTACAGGTCCTCCACACTTGCCCAGCTCCGGGCTCTCCGAGCCCTGAGATTTTTGCAAGTGTGTCTCCTGTCCTTAATAACTGGTTGGCAGCCATTCATCAGTGCCCTGAGCAATCAGGTAACGCCTCTCCTCAACCACCTCTCCTTTCTTGTTTGAGAGACAGATCAAGGGCTCTACCTACTTAAAGACTCTGGGTTCAGAGAGCGGGAGATGACGACGGGGATGAAACATGTCTCCATATTCCATTTTTAGTTTTAATTTATATTCTCCTGGAGAGCTGTGGATTAGAGGTCGTGAAACTATTAGGGCAAAACAATTTCTAAAAATGCAAGTGATGTAAGGGGCAGGGTTTGGAGAGAGGACAGACACCTTGCATTTTTCCTGGGTTCAGATGGCAGCAGAGGAGTGTATCTAGTGGCTGAAGCTGGTTCTCAGAGGAGTTGGAGTTGTGTTTCTGGTGCCTGTCTACCACTCAAGAAAGAGGCGTTGGAGAGCCCTGTACACAATACTTGCACTTTAGGGGGGTGGAGCCCACTGCATTGTGGGAGGAACAGGATCGAAGCTCTTTCTTCCTTTTTTGGATGGAAGTTCTGGTTGCTGTGGTGGGGTTGATGAGTTATTTGGGGAACAGGGCTAGAAGTTGGTAACTAGGCTGAGGGTCACTGGCATATATGCACAGCTCTCCTGTAGACACTTCTCCCTGGCCTGTTCCCATGAATTATCACTGTCTCCACCCAACTTGAGTTATTTAAGTCCTGACTCCATCAGTTCCTGGGCCCTTTGGCAAGTTCCCTAAGGCCTGTGAGCCTCAGTTTTCTGGTTTTAATACATCGGATCATAAACCCTATCTCATAAACTGGTTTGGGATGAAAAATGAATTTAATATTATAAAGAGTCTGAGAGAGGTCAAGGGCCCAGTGAACACAATTTTTCTTTATTGTATTAGTGGGTCATGGCTGGTAAAATGCCTTAGGGGGTATCTGTTGACCACGACAAGACTGCAAGACTCCCCAGCAATCATAAACAGCTGAATTTTGGGCCACAGGGATGATACTTTTGGAGAGGTGAAAGCTTTTGGTATTCAAATTTTATTATGGAGGTGACTGTTTCTCCAGGTTGTTTGAATGGTCAGTTCTATATGGTCATATAATTGAAGGCCAAAAGAGAGCCATAGCTATTATTTCCAGAGCTTCCCATGCCTTTAACCCCTCAAGTAGCCATCAAGGCCATAGCACCAGAGTGAAAAATTAAGATTGAGTTTCCTAGATGGGCATAGTGGTGCACGCCTTTAATCCCAGCACTTGGGCGGCAGAGGCAGGTGATATCTATGAGTTCAAGGCCAGCCTGGTGTACAGAGTGAGTTCTAGGACAGCAGAACTACATAGTGAGACCCTGTCATGAAAACAACTCCCCAAATTGAATTTCCTTCCCAAAAGACAGAGTTAGGACTCCTAAATCTTTCCCCTTTCTCACTGAGATGTAAGAGGAAATGTACCCCTCAGTTATTAGAAGACATTGGGGTACATGCTCCTGGACACAGTTCCTGGGTGCTGCTAAAAGGAATATTGAAAAGGAGTAATTTGCTCTTCTTTGGAATCATCTTACTATCTCTGGATACTGGGATGCAAGAACCATTCCAGCATGCCTTCATTCCTAAACTTCTTCCTCTCCCAAGACCAGTCCCTCTGCTCAAGGTCCCAAGCCATTGCTTTGCCCCTCTGAAAGTTCAGGGATTGGGGCATGTTGTGGAGGTGACAGTCCCCATTGATTCTGGCTTGGGACTAAGTGCTTTTGTGACAAGCTGATGCTCAAAGTGAGGGCATTCCTACGGGTTTGCTGAGCCAGGGTGGACATGGGGTATCCCAAACACCCAGCATGGCACCTAGACCCTGCAAAGAACTCCATAGATAACTGGTGGCTGAATGGCAGTGTCCTGGTTAGCATTAACTGTCACCTGCCATAGCCTAGAATCATCCAAAGAAAACAAGAGTCTCAACTGAATGTCTTTATCTGGTTGGTTTGTATAGCTGTGTCTATGAGGGACTACCTTGACTGTAGGGGGGCCCAGCCCTGTGTGAAGGACACCATTCCTTGGCAGGTGGTCCTGGACTGTATGATAAAGCTAGCTAAGCATCAGCCCAAGAGTGAGACTGTAAGCAGCATTGCTTCCTCCATGGTTCCTGCCTCCCAGGTTCTGCCTTGAGTTTGTGCAGTGACTTCCATCAATAACGGGTTGTGGTCTGGAAGTGTGATCCAAGTAAACCTTTTCCTCCCCAAGGTGCTTTTGGTCAGCATGTTTTATCACAGCAACACAGAGGAGAGCAAGAAATGCAGCAATATGGAAACTGAGGCATACAACCCCAGTGTGATTTCTGACCTCTAAGAATCATCTGATTCCTGAGTAGGAAGGAGCCTTAGGGATCGATTGGCCGAAATTCCTTACTTTATATCTTCAAGGAAACTGAGGCCAGAATTGAGGAAAGACCAGCCCTAGGCTACTTGGCTGCTGGTAGCAGGAATTTATGGTAGACACAGGATTACAGTTAACCCCATTTGGAGCTCAGTGGAATGCCCTTAAAATAGTTGTGATCAGCTTTATGTGTTAGAGGTACTGGGGGGGGCATATCCAGCAAAACCTGCTAATTGCCTGTTTATTTCAGTCCCAGCTCTTGAGAAAGCTGCTTCTGACGGCTTCCATGAGCTCTACAAATGTTATAATTAGACAGCTTGTTTAGGCCAGAACCTTCCAGTGCAAGACCATCAGATAGGAAATAATAAGACTGATAAGCAAGAACCAAAGATACAGTCAGTTTTCAACAACAGGCCTTCTGGAAGCTACTTATTAAGGGGCCATTGTTTGCTTCAGAAAGGTGGTGAGACGCCCAGATGGGCTACATGGCTTCCTGTGCCAAACTGACACCATTGCCAACACTAAAAATACTAGCTTTGCCTTACTGAGCACTTACTGTGTACCAGTACGCCGTCCAGGCATGCCATCTCTTCATTTAGCCCTCACAATATGTCTTCAAGGACGGAGATTATCCTAGTTCACATATGAGGACCAAAGGCTTGCAAGGTTAGGTTGTTAGTTTTCGGCTGCATCACCGGGACTTGAACCCAGGACCCTGTGCCACTCACGAAGATCTGCCCTCAGAGCTACACAAGCAAGCACACATCAAGCATGGCCTTTGGGAGCTAGTGTCTGTCTCAGCTGAGCACTAGCTAAAGGATTCTTTTTATCTTCAGGGATTGCACTGTGTGGAAAGTGTCTTCCTACCCCGACACACTCAACTCACCCTGTCACTTGAACGGTAAGGTATCTCTCATCTGGGCTTGCTTGTCAATCACCTGTATTTGAACTCTGAACAGATGTGAAATGCATCTGTGGGGAACCCATTACATCATCCTCCAAACTTCTGTGGGCAGATAAAACCAAGAAGAGAGCAAACAGCTGCTTCCCCTGGCCAGGGTTCTGCTGCTTGCAGACCGTGAGCTTTGCGTGTGGGCTTCTTGGCATGATGCCCTCTATCTGCCTGGCTTCTTCCTGACCCACAGGCCATTTTCTACCACTCATTTGGAGTCTATGACACATCCCACTTTAATATCCATGGCTGGTCTGGGCCAGACGAAGGGCCAGGCACAGGACCTTACCTGAAGGAGAAATGTCTACATTACTAGAAGGAGAGAGAGATCTAAGGCAGCTTGGACCCTTGCTGGGCTTGCAGCAGGCAGAAGCAATTCATGGACCTAACTAGGGTGAACAACTCCCCTGTTGTGCATGTGGCTGCCCCGGTTTAGCAAAGTCCCACAAACCAGAGGATATTTCAGTTGCAGGCAAAGCAAGAGAGTTACCTACACCATGTCTGAGCAGATGTGGAGGGGATACTCTGGTCAGATCCATCCTGGGGGTGAAGTCTTTCCAGAAAGATCTAAGGGAGATGGAGGAGAGTCTTGGGCACAAGCATCAGGGAGGGACATGGTGAGAGAAGAGGGTTTGAGTGATAGTGTAGTAGGGGAGGAAGGAAAATGGGCTCAGTAAGGAAACTGAGTCACACGGTTTGTGAGATGGGTTGTCTAACTTCTGGGAAGAAACTGAAGCCCTGCCCACCAGATGTTTCATTAGATGGATCCCAGAGATGAAAAAAGGGGCCTTTGATATCTGCATGTCAGCTGATGTTCCACCTGTCCACATCTGGATCCTGGCTGATGTCTGCACACACAAGCATGCTTCTTGGAACAAATGTCTCATGTTTTTAACCCTAACCTACATGGCAGGTGATCTCAGTGACTCAGAGGAGAGATCAATGCCACACTCTTCTTTACTCTGATGTTCCCGGGAGGCAGCAGAGGGAGGTCTGGGCCTACTCAGTCCCTTCTAGATGAGGGGGCTATCTCAGGTACTTCTTTGGTCTGTGATCTATAGAGTGGGGGTGGCCATGTATTCTTCGTACGTATTTTGTGAGGTCCCAATAAGAGAATTGGCAGTGGAGTATCTGGGCTCACCAGCAGTTCACGGCATGACCAGTCTGCAGGAAGAGACTGCAGGCCAGTTATTGCATGGAGGCAGCCTTCAGGTGAAGAGGGAGAAGGACTGTCAGAGGTATCGTGGAGGGTGAGGGTCTAGGGCTCTGTAGGAATGTGTGAGGCGGGCAGAGATGACTACCATGTGTGCCTATGGGACAGGACCGTTTCTGCTCAGTCCCTCTGACTAACCACCCACCTCCTGCTCCCTAGCCCCCTGAGTACCTATATTCTTTAGAGCCATCCCTGATGTCTCCCTCCCCCCAGTCAACATGGTCGGTCACCATTACAGGCTGGTGCTACGTGCTAACTTTCTCTTGAGTTCACATTTATCCACCATGGCCCCATCCATGGAGCCGCATCTCTCTTCTGGATTCTGCTTCCTACTGATCTAACCTATCTATCTGGTCTACACCACTAACCCAAGGGACTTGAGGTGACTAAAAGCTGGTGTTACCTCTTCCTGCCCAACCAGTGGAGCAGATTCCTTTCATTGTTGGGAAAGCCAACCACAAAATAGCCCTTGGCATGTAGGTGCTGCTAGATAAGGTCCTGCTCATGGTGGGGCTGTTTTCCTCCATCTTCACCCTTCTGTCACAGACCTGTTCAGTTCCTAGAACACATCTCACTCCTTCCCCGCCCAGAACCACAGCTTGCAACCTACTTCCTCCCTGGTTAGCCAAGTTAACCCCTGTTTGTCATCCATGTTTTCCAGTGAACACCACTTCCTCGGCATCTTCCACAGTCTCAGTCTACCTATCCTCTGGCTGGAGACAGACCTGACTGAGAAGTCTCCCAATTGGGGGTAGTGTTGCCCAATGCCCAGAGCATGAACCTGGAGCTGGAGTGTTTGCGGTCAGCACCTGGAGCCCTCACTGACTAGCTGCTGAACCTTAGGCAAGTCACTTCCCCACTCGGTGCCTCAATTTCTCCACTAATCCCAATGGAAAAAAAGTAGTATCCCTCTAGGAGAACTGGTGTGAGGATTAAGTGGATTAATGGTGGCAAAACCCTCACTGGCACCATTTGTGACCCCTAGTAGTACTCTACAAGCATTTGTTACACGTTGGGTGTGGAATCCACGCTGTTGCATTTAGTCAGCCTTTTTGTATGTGATCCTCCATGATGCCGAAGCCGGAGGTAGCCATTGGGTGTCTTCCTCAATCACTCTCCACTTTAGTTTTTGAGACAGGGTCTCTCACTGAACCAGAACACACTGGTTCAGCTAGACTTGCTGGACAGCCAAACTTAGGGATCCACCTGTCTCTGCCAACCTAGCCCAGGACGACTTCTCTGCCTGTCTTTTTACGTTGGTGCTGGGGATTGAGTTCAGGTCTTCAGGCTCGTGTGGCAGGCACGCTACTGACTGAGCCAGCTCCCCAGTCCCCATCCCCAGTGCCTACTTCAGGGGACAGGGACTGTCGCTTCGGTGTCTCTCTGTGCACTGACCCCGAGAAAGGCTGGAGAGCATGGTGATCATCCACAGAGGGAGATGGAATAGAGGAATGGAATGGGCGGGAAAGGGGGCAGCCTTGGTGGAACTGGGTGCCCGAAGCCACCGGCATGCTTAGTTCTGCCCATGGCTGGAAGAGCAATAGCTGTGAAGACAGCCAGGAGGCAGAGTTCCTGCCCCTGGCCTGTGTTCCTGAACCACTTTCTTGAGAAACGGGACACCACTGGATATTCACCCAAAATTCCCACTGGGGCTTTTGGAAAAAGTTCCATCCCTAACAGCTCATGTTTGATATAAATTAAAAAAAAAAAAAAGACCAGTGAACTTCAAGGGGTGACCTAGAGTGGCTGGGGTGGTCACTTCAAAATTCCCCTTTAAGAAGGGCCGGAGTTAAGATGTTTGATTAGCAGATATAGCTTCCAGAGAACAAATTAGAAAGTACTTAGCTTTCGTGTCTCAATAGCGCTTCCTCAGAGCTCTTAAATTACCAACACTAAGTAAGAAAAAAGTAGACTCATTAGAAAAAAAATTGATTCAGGACAACTTGCTAGGAGATATATTTACTTAATGAGCGTGGCCTTATCAGAGCCCGTGCTCTTTAATGCCCTAGATGTACTTTAAACAGATGGGGAACCAGCCCTTTCTTTCCTATTGGAGGTTAAATTCAGGGAATGGAGCTTGAATCCTGAATAAGGTGGTGAAAGAGACATGGGGGAAGGGAAACATGGCACCCCTTCTTTCCTCACAACAGGCTTCCCTGACCTCATCCATGCCACTTGGGTAAATGCATATGTATGTATATGTATGCATGTGTGTATTTAGGTATATGTAAGTATGCACATGTGCACATTTGTGTGTGTATGTGTACATGTATATATGTTTATGTGTATATATGTGTGTCTATATATGCATATATATCTTATGTATATACACGTATATGTATGTTTATATGCATGTATACATATGCATATGTATATGTAGGTGCACAGGTGTGTGCATGTTTTTATGTGTATATGTGTACATGGTATGCCCCAGAGACCTGTCAGGTGCAAAGTGTCTGCCTCCAGGGTCACAGGAGTCACTTTGTAAGTTGTCAGCTAATGACAGTTGCTAACTTGCCAAACACCAGCTCCAAGCCTGCTGGAATCGTGAGGACCTGCAGATCTCTGCCCACCTGCCGCTTTACTGCTCTGCAGTGGGGACTTTTGATATTAACGGCCATTTCCTGAACTCTATGATTTTAGTCACTTGGCATTTTTTAACAGGCGGAGAGCTATGTTGCAATACTTCGTAGTCAATGGATTTGCACTGATTTTCAGTAATGATAAATTCGAGTTACCAATAAAGCATTTTTTTCCTTTTTAAAGAATTTAAGTTTGCTTGGTTTGAGACAACTACATTTTTCTACGTACATGTAAATCCATGCTAGAGAGATCCTGTTTGGGACTGTAAATAATACACATTGCTTCATCACCTACTCAGCTACTTTTTCTCTGAGTGAAGCATTCTATGGAGCCCTGCAGGTAAGGCTGTAAGGCTGGCCAGGGCCTGATGATCAGAAATCACCTGTGTGACTGTGCAAAGTGCGGGTGATAGTCCCCAGGGAGGCACAGTGAGAGCAGAGAAGCCCTGTGATGCCTGAGCACCAGCTTTCCTGGGTTAACCCTGGACCCTGTCAAAGGCTCTCAAATGCAGGTGGAGGAGAGCCCTGAGTCCGAGTTTGGAAAGTTGTTCGCTGGCTGGAAACAGAAATGCTGCCTCAGAAATATGGGCCATGCTGAGGCACTTGTAGGGTCAACCAGAGCGAGGTCTTGTGATGTCTCACTGCCTTCAGGAACTCTCTCAGGGTGGCTGTGTCCGAGGCAGAGGGAGCTGGTCCCCAGAACTTCAGAACAGCAGTTGTTAAGTAAGCTGTGGGCCTTTGTGAGCTGTTTTTACCTTTATTACAACCTAAGAGCTGGGAATTAAGTGTTCATTTTGTCAACGAGGCAGCAAAGCCCACAAGGGTTAGGTGACTTATTGCAGAATTGAGTCTGTCTGGCTCTTTGCTCTGCTCCGTACATGCAGACAGAACACGGTAGAAGCTGGTTATAACCAGAGAATAGCACAAGCCAGAGGTGCCTCTCCATCCACTTCATGACGATTAGTTTTTAAAGAACATTCAAGTGCATGGGCCATGTCTAAAAGAAGCAGAAGGATCCCATTGATTGCCTCCAAAGTGGGGACTCGATGGCTGGAGACAGGGCCGAGAGGGAGGCTTTTTACTACATACTGTTTTGTGTCATGTATAATTATGTGCATGTGAATGGCTTATTTTATAAAAAGAGACGAAGTTAAAATTTAGTATCGGGAAAGAAGAGAAAGCTGATGCATATTCTTGTTAATGAATTTATTCCATGCAGATGGGGACACATCACAGTGACAATCTCCCACTGTGTCTCACCCCGGCCTCCTACTGCTTCTTAACCCAGCCACTGTTCTTGTCTTAGAGACACTTCATGCACACATGGGCACATGCACACAAACCATCCCTACACTGGTTAGATGAGGCCAGACATTCTTGTTGATACCTTTTTTTTTATTTAGAAATGAAAGGCATATAAGTGTATATATTGCATTCTTTCTAAAGGCTGCTTAGTATTTCCTACATGGATTAATGATGTCTTATTTACCCCATTCTTTGCTAATAGACATTTGTCTCTAGTCTTTAAAAATATTCTTTTAAAATTATATTTATTCATTTTATTTTATGTGTGAGTGTTTTGCTTGCTTGCATGTGCAATGTTTGGTGCCCAAGGAGGTCAGAATGAGGTATTGCAACCCTTGGAACTATAGTTATGGTTCCATATGGGTGCTGGGAATTGAATCTGGGTCCTCTGCAAGAGCAACAAGTGCTCTAAACCACTGAGCCATCTCTCTGTCCCTAAAAAAGTCTTTAAAAAAATGACCACAATGTAATTAATTAATTTATTATCATTAGTATGTGTGTGTTTCTGTGTGTGTGTGTTTCTCTGTGTGCACATAGGTCAGAGGACAACTTTCAGAAATGGATTCTCTTCTTCTACCATGTGCGTCCTGGGTATCAAACTCAGGTCATCAGGGCTTGGTGAAAGGTGCCTTTACCTGCTCAGCTGGCTCCTCAATCCCTTGTGTCATCTTCTTAACCAGAAACTGTGGGGGTTACCAGGAATCAAAGACCCTGAATTGTCCCCAAGAAACCTGAGATCTGACTGGACCTCTAAGAAATCCCTTAAGAAGCATTATTAAAGGCTCAGACTTCCAAGGTCGCAGCGAGGCGTACAGACAGGAAATGTCAAGAGTTCCTGGAATCAGGTCCCTTCGTAGAGGCTGACAGTAGCTTTAACAAATGGGGAAGGTTCTGCTGGGCCAAGAGGAAGAAGGTAGACATGAAGATGAAGGCAGCTCCCTAACGTTTAGGAGACTATTAATTGGTGGTGACCACACACCAGCCTCTGGGTAAGGAGATCATTCGTTTGCTCAAGCCCCTTGGCTTTGTCTTAGGTGCCTTTGAAACTTAGATTCCAAATACTTTCACGTTGGCCTGCCTCACTTACAGAGAAGCTCAGAGGTTAAATGTTTAGAGAGTGAGTTGCCAAGCTGGTGGTGGGGTGGTGCTGTGTTGCTTTCTAGCCATAATTGTACCTGTCTTCAGTGATCACTGGAGTATGCTTAGGAGAAAGAATACAGGTCAGTCTACGACAGACAATGTGGGCACCAGCCTTGCAGTCTATTGTAATTGCCCAAGACACGTGCCCTTGTAAGAAAACAATTCTGTAAGAAAAGATGACATTTCTGTGGCCTGAAATTCCATGCATCATGCAAGCCGTATTTATTATTTTTTTTCTTGCTGAAAATTACAATCTGCATTGACATTGTTAAGGAAATCACATGGACCCAGAAGAAAATGAAGAATTCAATTGATTATTTTTATTACCACAGAAGTCCTTTGTTGGCAGGCTGGGCAGAGACCCAATTTCATTTGCTTGTAATATTGCAAAAGCTGTTAATTGCCTGTCTTTGGTAAAGGATGGAGACAAAGGAAGCATCAGAAGCATTTGTTAGAAATTCTGTTTGGACAGTTTAGCTTCACGTTTCAGTGGCTATCATCTCAGTGCAGAACATCTGAACTCTGTCCGTTAATAAATGACAGTCACACTGTCACCTTTCCTAGATTCGCAGAGTCATTTCTGGTGACGTCCCTGATACTCCTCCGATTATTTTCAGGCTGATTTTTTTCCCTACAGAGGTTGGGTTATCAGTAGATTGCCAGTCAACTCAATTTAGTAGTTATGGCAGCTGGAATAACTACATTGCATCTTAATGTGTGTTACTCCTGCATAAATCACAGTGTTTGCCAGGCAATAACGAGCAGAGAAGCTAAGAGAGTGAAAAATCAGCCCTTGAGAGAAAGCTGGTCTTATAGGTTGTAAAATAGGAATTCATGAAACTTCTGAGTGTCCAGGGGACCTTGAATTCAAGTATGGGGGGTCCCAGAGTCTCACAGAACATGGGGTGCATGGTTGATGTTTCATGGATCCTTGATGACATGATCTCTTACTAATGTTTATAAAGGTTATCATAACTTTATGGGTCTGGCGGGCATTTCCCCATTCATTCATTCCTTCCTTCCTTCCTTCCTTCCTTCCTTCCTTCCTTCCTTCCTTCATTCCTGATGGTTCAGTGCTGTTGGAGACATTAAGAATCATGCGTGAGGATAGCTCACCCTGGTGGTGAGGACAAGGGAGAGCTGGCGGGCTGACTAATCCTACAACTACCCAGGCCCAGAACCAGGGTTATGGGTTGGCCCACCCCAGTATCCACCCCATCTGTGATCTGCTGGAGTACATGAAGGGACTGATCCTGCAGACCAAAAGCTGCAGGATTTCTGCAGTAAAGGGCAATAGTGGGATAACCCTGAGGAGTTCCAGTGAGGGCCCAGAGAGTGTAGCAGAAACCAGAGGCCTCGAACCAGACCACCGACTCTTTGCAATGAACACTTGCAAGTCAAGATAAATGGACTTGAGGGTTTACTGTGTGACTCACTGTGTCACACTACAGCTTCCACAATGAGATTTTTTTCCTTTTTTTTTTTTCTCTTACATTTTATTTGGTCGGGGTCCTGCAAGGGCAGAGAGCATATATGAAGGGAGGGGAAATGAATGGGATTAAGATATATGACATGAAAGACGCAAAGAATTAATAAAAAGAAAGTTAAAAAGACTCATGCATGGTGTGGGGGCACTAGTGATAGTTCAGTGAGGGACACAAAGTACACAGCAATTCTAGCAGTTCAGGATGGGGGATGTGAAAGTAAGCTTTTTGGGAAAGGCTGTATGCTGTGGTCTTAGAATCAACTCAGAGCTCCCAACTCTTGGCTCTCTGGCTGAACTAAAACTACAGTCCTGCACAAGTTGCATAATGCTCTACAATAGTGTTTCTTATAGGAGAAAGGCGGGTAAGTCACTGTATGGTTGGTGTTAGTTGTCAACTTGACAGTATCTGGTATCACCTGGGAGATGGGCTCCTGGCTATGCCTATGTGGGATTATCTTGACTACACTATGTGAGGTGGGAAGACCAGCCCCCGCGGGTAGCACCATTGCCTGCCTGGGATCCTAGATCATAAAAACCGATTAAGGGGACTGAGCAGCAGCAGCTGCCTCCTACTTTTTCCAGTGTGCCTTATTCCTGGCACGATCAACTGTTCTCCTGGAAGCCATAAGCCCAAACAGAACCAATCCTCCTGCAAGTGACTTCCTGTTGGGTATTGGATCACAGACATGGGAAAGATAATAAAGGGATCAATTACTTCATCCCATCAATGAAATTCAATCAGTGCTTGGCCTGACAATTTCCCAAATGAAAGCAGTCAGGAGACAGGTGTCTTCTAGTTTTCCCTCACTCGTCTCTAAGACTCTGTGGAGGTGGATGTTCAACAGAGAACAGTCTTGGTGAATGGGGGGTCATGACAGCTGTAAGCGTAAAGGGGAAAGCGTCATGATGATTCTCTAACCCTTTTATTTTCCTGTGTTGAGTTTTGTTCCCGTTAAGATGACATGGAATATTCCCCATCCAAACTATTACTTCAAATGTGTTTGGCCCATTACTCTACACCTACCACAGAGACACTTGTATATCCATGTTCACGGCTGCTCTGTTCACAATAGCTAGGAACTAGAAACAGTTTAGATGTCCATCAACAGATGGATAGTGAGACTGAGGTCTGTACATACGACGGAATTCTATTTAGCTATAAGTAAAAAGAAACTGTAACATTTCCCGGAAACTGGATAGAAGTGGAAAATACTATACTAGGCTAAGCCGGATGGACAAATCTGAGTGCTCTCTCTCATGCAGAGCCTAGTTTCTACTTATTAGGTGTGCAAGTCAATGTGAGAAGAGGCCAGGGACTAGAAAGGGGTCCATGAGATGGCAAAAAAGATGCTCTAAGGGAGGAGAGTGGGGAGGGTAGAAGAATACATGTGTTATGAAAGTATAGGCTGGAACCCTGGAGGAGGAAGAGTACGATGGGGATTAGAGGGAGGAGAAGAAGAAATCAAAATTAAGTATGTATGAAGATGCAGGGGAGGGGGGAGGGAGGCTGTTACTTTGTAAAATAATTAAAGAATAAAAAACAGTGACTAAAAAGAAAAGTCTTTGGCCCACACAGTGTCTCTGGGCTCCATCCACAGTTCTTCTCTCTGCCCTTTCAAAGTTTGTCAAGACCCTGGGGCCCACTGGGACAAGCTCTAGTCAGGCTTTTGAGGAAGCTGGAGTGCTTCCCATCCTCACCTGTGTTCACCTCCCCTCCACCCACGTCTTTCCCTTCCTCTCTTTGCCTATGAAGTGACTCAGAGTCTTAGAAGCAACATTTCCCCATCAAAGGTATACCTCAGGAGACAGAAGCAAGATGGACTGTTTAAAAAGATAGGAGATGCCAGGGATACTTTCTGCCCTGGAAGAAAGTCTGTACACAACTTGCTGACTTCACCATCCAGTGCCTGAGAAGGGAGAAGTGTCTTTAAAAGGAAAACCTGGTGACTGGAAACAGCTTGGGCGATAACCCCACTGGGCTCAGCCCAAACTGGCTGAACAGGAACTCAGTCTGACGCCACTGTGTAACGAGTTTGGCTGGTTTGGAGGTCTGGTCACTCCAACTGGCATACAGATAGGGTTAGAATGAACTCAATTATTGTCATAGGCCCTGGCCCACCCTAGGCACACTGAAACTTCCCAGAAATAGGCTATCAAGTATCAGATCAAATAAGCTCTGAGTTCACTGCTAATAGGTGGCAGATAGAACATTCTCAGGCTCCCTAAACGTGTAGACACAGCTATCTTCTTGATTCTGACCAAGAGCTCTGTGAGGAATGAGTCTCAGCCTTGTTTCATTGGTGAGAAAGCTGAGGCTCAGACAAGCTAAATGGCTTCTTCAGAGTCTCCAAAGCAAGGCTTGGAAATAATGGGACTTCTGAGGGCCCAAGAGCAAGTCCCTTGGCCTCCTGTGCTTCCATGGCACTGTCATTTGGAATGCAGCCAGCGGAATGAGGCCCAGATCACCGATGACTGACCCCACCCACCGTGTAGCTCCGTGGGAGTCACTATCGCCACGGTTCAGCTCCAGTTTACCCAGCTGTGCAAAGAAGGGAGTTGACTCCACCTGCCACTTTCTCAGAAGGAAAGCTTAACTAGTTATCGATGCCATCAGGAGGAACCAGGCTACACAGTGTCCTGTAAAGCGTACCCCTTTGAGGGTATATGTAAAGTAGGACATTTGACTACACGGGGCAGAAAACGAAGCCCTCTAGTACCACGTCATTTCCCTGGACATCCCATCTGGCTCTGTCTGAGAAAAACCATGGCCTACTTTCTTCTCAGCTGTGTTTCGGGGATGGCCAGAGACTCTGAGAACCCAGATGCCAGCTCAGTGGAGACCAGCTCCACTGCTTCTGAGCTGAAGACCTTAACCAGGTCTCAGAGCCAGCTATAACCCAGCATCTCATCTGTGGAGTGGGCTCATGGCTGTGGTGAGGAGGAGATGGTGTACAGAATGTACTAGGCACATTGCTGAGCACAAGGGCTGTCCCGTGAATGAGCTGTCACTTTTTGGTATTGCCATGTAGCCCGGACTGGCCTTGATCTGACACTCTTCCTGCCTCATCTCATCCTCCTTAGTGCTAGGATTGTGGGTGTGTAGTAGTACAATTGACTTACTGACTTGACCTATCACAATCGTGTGTGTGTGTGTGTGTGTGTGTGTGTGTGTGTGAGAGAGAGAGAGAGAGAGAGAGAGAGAGAGAGAGAGAGAGAGAGAGAGGGAGGCTGGGGGTTTTAGTATTTGCCTTTCCATGTATGTATGTATGCATGCATGCATATATTAGTGTGTGTGGGGGGGGGGCCTGGGTCCACCTGCTAGCTCATATGTGTGGATAGCACAGAACAGCTTACAGGGGTTGCTTTTCTTCTTCCACTGTGTGGGTTCTGGGGATTGAACTCAGGTCAGAATTCTTAGTGGCAGTTGCCTTTACTCACTGAACCATATTGCCTGCCCCCTTACTTGCCTTTAGACTGGACCTTCTGGAAAGAATTCCCTTGTCCCGAGTCCTCCCTCTCCCCAGAGTCTCATGCATGAGGAGAGAGAAGAGGGCTCAGGTGGGTGCCACACCCACACAGACACTGTTCCTAGTCACCACCTCTTCTTGGGTGCATTCATTTTTCTCTCCTAATCATCACTCTCTCTCAGCTTCCTTCTAAATCTTACTGGGCCTTGATGTACTTACTTTTGTTGTGATGCTCTGTGTGTGGCAGACATCTGTGTGCCTTTTGTTTCTCTCTGTCTCCTGTCAGTTTATTTCGAAGACTCAATTATCAGAACTTAGAGGGCAGAAGGAGTCAATGTTCCCTTAGAGTCACGGGGGCTAGATTTGAGCTCAAGGTCAGGGCATCTTTGTTTTCTCATCTACAACATGCTGATGGATTGCCTGTGCCGAGGGTGGTAGAGGGCCAACCGAGACCCACACGGACCCTTCCCTGCGCTTGGAAGAGAGGGTGCATTCCTCAAGGGCTGGACACTTCTAAAGGAACTGCCCCTCTCCCTCTACCCAAGGCTCCTACGTTTCCTGCTTCAGTGCCTGGCAATTTCAGCAGAGGCAGGTTGTTTGCTTCACATTTGCTACGGAAGGACTCATGGTCCAGTGGCTCAGACGTCCCCTCCCAACTTCAAGGGCAGACCTTTCCAGACTGTCTTATGGGCCTGCAACACGTGGGGGCCGGCTAGTCACTAATAAAAATCAGCACGTTTCTTTCACCAGACTTACTCCAAACAAGACAAGACAAAGAATGTAAAACCTGGGCTGGGGAGGCTCCTCAGCGGTAGACAACATCTGCTCTGCAATCGTGAGGACGCCCCAGTACCCACAAAACAAGCTAGGTGCCCTTGCTAACAGCAGTAACCCCAGCTCCAAGTAGGGGGGAGACAAGAGGGTCACTGGGCTTGCTGGCTTCCAGACTGGCAGAGAAAATCCAAGCCTCTGGTTCTGGGAGAGAGTCTGCCTCAAAGGAATAGGCAGAAACAGAGGAGACACTCTTCGCTCTCTTTTGGCCTCTGTATGCACATACCTGGGTACACAGATGGGCACACATAGATACACACACAATAAGTATATAAATTTAATTTTTAAAAAAGATTTAAATTGAAAGAAGAAGGGAGAGGAGGAGGTGGAGGAGGAGGAGGAGGAGGAGGGGAAGGTAAAACTCCTGCAATCTGCTGGAAAGTTCAAGTGAATAGCCTTGACCTTCATGCCAGACTTTGTGTAAGGTTAGGAGCCAAGGAACCTGGGGTGGAGTCATGTCCTTATCTCTTAGCAGCTCGTGGCCTTGGACAAGCCACTTGACTGCACAGGTTCCCTTTCCCCCTCCCTGTCATTGGAAGGCCTGCAGGAGACCATGGTGTGTAGTCAGTACACAGGAAATGTTAGCCGAATCGGTAGCTGGACCAGCTGATGTGAGAAAATATTAACTGGAACAGTTTCTTCCCTCCCACCGCCCTGCTGCGTCTTCTGATGCTGTCCTCAGACACTTCCCCTGGAGCGCTGTCTGTGGGCTGTCATTTTGTCTGCTTGCCTGGCTAATCGCACAGGAAGTGGGTGGGTAATGGGTCTCTGTTGTTCCACTGGCCTCGTGAATCTCACGGTTTTGCCTTCCTCACCACGGGGGCTTCTCACACCCTCTAATGACTGTTTTCCTCTCAGCAAAGGCATATTTTTAGATAAAGCATTTCCTGAGGCTCCTTTCTGGTTCCCTGGCAGATCTCCGGTTTCTCTTCAGTTTCCCCCTGCCTCTCTCTGGCCATAGAAGCCATCCCAGCCATGTGAGTGCAGGAAACAGGAAGCACGGGCCTTGCACCTTCCTGGAGCTGAGCTGATCAGCACTCATGGGCCAGGCCTGGTCTGGGTAGTCCTTGAAGAAGATCCTTCCGTTTTCTCTCCTGCCTTTCTCAGTTGTCCAGCTCCCTCTATTAGACAGGAAGGTGGTTTCAAAGCTTCCAGAAACCTGTACCCTGCAGCCAAACCCTGATACTCAAACATACCTGGGTTTGAGTCACAGTTTCTCTGATAGGAAGCTTAAAATTGGCCGTCAACTTGATGGGCTATGGAATCACCTGGGAGACTCACCTAGCAGACCTGTTTGTGAAGGAGTTTCTTCACAGGGCTAATTGAGGTGGGAAGACCCACACTAAATGTAGGCAGTACCTCCCATGGGATGGGGTCCTGGGCTGAAAAAGGAGGAAGGGAGCCGAGCACTGGCACTCATCTCTCTCTGCTTCCTGACTTTGGATTCAACGTGACCATCTGCCTTATACCCTTGCCGCTGTACCTCCTAGTCATGAACTTGTCCCCTCAACTGGGAGTCCAGAGAAGCCCTTCCTCCCTGAAGTAGCTTTTGTCACAAGAAGAGTTTCTGGTACACCCACTGACCGGTGAGTTAGCTTAAGGCTTTAAGCCTCAGGTTCTTTGATTGTAAACCTCACAGAACTGTTGTAACAAGGCCAGGAAACACATAATGAGAAAAAGGGCAATACATAAAATAAATAGATAGATAGAAATACATAATAATAAATAAAATAATAGGTAGAAATACATAAAATAAATAAAATAATAGGTAGAAATACATAAAATAAATAAATAAATAGGTAGATTGACAGGTAGATAGATAGTAGAGCCTTGTGCTCGGCACTCAGTTGCTCCTTTCCAGAATTTAAATAATGGTGAGGACCTGTTTGTATTTTAGACTGACGGCTTTTCTATGTCTCACCTCTAAGTTAGATGTACTCCAGTAAAGGGCTAAAGGCTGAGGTGTATCTTTAGGGTTTAAAGAGCCCAAAGACACTGCCCCCTACAAGTCTGGGAGCTTGCTGCCTGTGTGGGAGGCGTGGCTACCCACTGGCCACATCTTCCCCAGAAGGCAAGGCTACCTCCTCAATGGAGTCTTTCAAAGGTCTCTACTCTGGGCTATAAGTTTGGGGGCCAGGCCTCAAGGGACAGACCTGGAATCCTCCCCCCCCCCCCCCAAACTGCCTAGTCTATCCATCTCCCTGGTGACTGGTGAATGAGGCAGCCCTAACTTCTTAGCCCCTTTCTCTGGGGCATTTGGGGTGCCATGTTCTGGAAATCAACACGACGTTTAGTTTAAAGGGTTTGGAAGGCTGGGCACATTGGTGCATGCTTATAATCCCAGCAGGTCGAGGACAGAGGCAGGAGAAGCATACATTCAAGGTCAGCCTGAATTAGCTAATCAATGAGCCCCTGTCATAGGAAAAACATGACTCTAGGCTCAAAGACAAATCCTCCTCTGCCCAGAGAGGAGAGCTGACCACATTCATTCTTTGTCAGTCAGCACTCGGTGAATAATTGTTACTTTGGTGGGCGTGGGGGTGAGTGTGAGATGCCACTACTCTAACATGTTCATAGGACTTACCCCCCTCTATCCTTTAGAGAAGAAAAACAAGAAGGAGGGTGAGTCAGTGTTTCTGTTTACCCTACCTCCTCATTGCCAGCTGAGATCAAGTATGATAGCCTTGGGCAGGGAAGCTGAGTGGCATTGGGTAAATACATCCTCATGAACATCACAGCTGTGGAAATAAGTGGGCAGGAGGTGGAGGCTGGACCAGAGTGTCCAGGGTTCAGAGGAGAAGCCAGCTTACTGGAACTGGCTTGAAAAGCACATAAACCTTAGGGAGGTAAAAAGACCCCAGTCTAAAGGGCTCCCTGGAGCTGCTGGGTGGCCCTGTAGGTCTGGTCTATCCATCTGGGCCGTCTTTAGAATTGACCATTGACCGGTCTGGCTGGGCTTTTGAGTCATTTCAACCTTCACCCCTAAGGATCCAGGACAGTGGGAACTACGGCCACAGTTAAATGGAATCGGGATGACTTATTGACCAGGAATCCTGTGTGCCTGCCCCAAGGCTGGAGAAGTCAATTAATGCTGGAGGTCACCTTAAGCTCTCTGGACTCAGCTTCTCAGGGCTGGGTGGCCTGTTTAGATCAGAGGAAATGACCAACAGTGTGCTTCTACCTTCAGAGCGTAACTAAAGGGCTTGCCGTAAGGGACTGCTGGCCCCATCCTCTGAATTTCTGATCCCTTAGGTCTGTGTGGGACCCCAAATTGACATTTCTAAGAAGTTCCAGGGGCTGCTGCTGGTGGTGTTGGGGCCACAGCTTTGGAAACTTCTGTGAGGAGAACACACATCTTGACTCTGAGAAAAAAGGTGAGAATCTAGGAGATGACAGGGGACCTGGGTTCAGTTCCAGGCTTTGCTGGATGCTCACGTATGGGCAGTGCAGAAGGCAGGAGCCTGGTTGCTTCATCCATAACTTGGGGTGATGCTGACTGCTTCAGCTTTCCCCAAGGATTGAGTGGGATAATCACTGGTGACGCCCACTGCCCTCTCAGCACAGATGTTACATCTTACACAGTCATTTCAGCCGATCCCTTCAACATTTCAAGGAAGTGGATCTTAGCTGTTTGGTTTCATATTCTTAGAAACCTGAGTTCATGTGCCCAGGAGATGGCTTAGCAGGTACAGATGTTTGCTCCTAAGTCTGATAAGCTGCAATCGATCCCTGGAACCCACGTGGTGGAAGGAGAGAATTGACTCCTAAAAGTTGTCCCCTGACTACACATGTGCTGTAGCATGCCTGCTACACACACACACACACACACACACACACACACGCACATACACTCCTCCACAAATAACAAATAACTAAATAAAATGAAGAAAAAAACTAAAAGGAAAGAAAGAAACCTGAGTTCAGAAACTTCTGATTTCATTAAGAGAAGTTCCTGTGTCAAAAGCTGGGACCCAGGGTACAGGAACTTTAACAAGATAAAAAGATGAGCAGGCTAGCACAGCTCAGGGCTTTGGTTGGTGTCCCTGAAGGTCTGGGGTTGTCAACCTGGGCTGTCTTTAGGTCCAAACATTGAATGGTGTGGGTAAGCACCCAGACAAGCACCCCATGACTCCATGGTCTCTGACTCTCAGTGGGAAACCTGTGAACACTGAGACTAGCCTAACATGAAGCTGTGGCTTAGCTAAGTGGTAGGCAGGACTCAACACAAAGGCGTGCTTGGAGGACAAATTCCGATGCAACGGTGAGCAAACCCCGATTATTCAGGTCTGGGCAGCACAGTAGGCTTCAGAAGAAAACACAGCATAGCTGTGACTCAGTTGCTCTGTCTGAGAATGGGCCACTCTGATACGATGTGGGCATTAATTAGGAGGAGAAAGGCACAGACAGCCTGCAGGCAGACCAAAGGGCCCTGTAGCAGCCTGCCGAAAGCCCGGGGGAGCTGCCTCTCAGAAAGCCTGAAACCAGATCCCAAGCTCTGCCACTGACTCACCGGTGAGGGGAATGTGGTCATCTTGGGGAAAGGGCAGATTTGAAGAAACAAGGCTCCCTCGAGGGGCACAGGGAAGGATACCGTATTAGTAACATGTCCCCTTGCTCTGACAAAATACTGGGGAAAAGCAACTTCAGGAAGAAAGGGTTTATTAGGAGTCATCCCTTGAGAGTATAGGGCATCAGGGCCCAGGAAGTCGTGGTGGGCGGAGCTTGAAGCAGCTGCTCACGTACCCACAGCCAGGAAGCAGAGAGTAGTGAATGCTGGTACTCAGCTCACCTTTTCCTTTTTATTGAGTCAAGGACTCTAGCCCGGGGAATGGAGCTGCCCACGTTTAGAGTAGGTCTTGCCACCCCAATTAAGCCAGATTAGAAACTCCCTCACAGCCATGCCAGGAGATGTGTTTTCGTTGTGGTTCTAAATTCCCACCAAGTTGAGAAGATTAACCATCACAATATCATTTGGGAGCCAGTATGGTCAAGTCAGACACTGTGAATTCAAGAGCAATTCAGGTGGGTTTGCAGACCCAGGAGGCCTTTGAGCAAAGGCTCTGCTCCTCCAGCCAGGAAGCTCCTGAGGAACATGTTCCTTTTGGTCACTGTAAGATTGGTTCAGTGGGACCAATGACCATGGAAGTCTATTTTGGCTCTCAGTTCTGATTTCCTCTATAGGTTGTGCTTTATGGAAATACCAGTGTCTGCCCCCACCCCCCTGCCCCAAGGAAACTAAACATTAAACATTTGAATAAGAATGCCATAGGTGAAAAATTATTTGAAAGAATTTGATGATGATGTCATGTAAGTGTATTAGGAAAGGAAGTTGTTATGCTGTTGTACATAGACAGGATGTTGTAGAGAAAATTGCATTGTAGAAGCTGAAGTGGTGAGGGGCAGATGAGACAATGGGCATTTGAAAAGTGCTTTAAAATTTGGAGTTGTTCTTAGAATAAATATGCACACAGCACTTGGGATAATTGTCTAGGAAAATAGAGGAAAAATTACCTAGTAGTTGTAGTACCATGGTTGAGTTTTATATAATAGGAGAGAAGGAAGAATTCATATGTGTTCCAGAAATTACAGTGGGGCTGGAGAAATGGCCCAGCAGTTAAGAGCACTTACTGCTCTTCCAGAGGGCTGGAGCTTGGTTCTAAGCACCCTCGTTGGGCAGCTCACAACAGTCTGTAATTCCAGTTCCAGGGGTTCTAACTTCCCCTTCCAATCTTGTTGGTTAACTGCACTCGTGTGCATATACAAAGACACCCATACACACATATTAATCAAACAAACCATGAATCTAAAAAACATAGAGGGGTTGGGGATTTAGCGCTCAGTGGTAGAGCACTTGCCCAGCAAGCACAAGGCCCTGGGTTTGGTCCTCAGCTCTGAAAAACAAAAACAAAAACAAAAACAAAACATAGAAGAAGAAAAAAGAAAATACAGTCCTTGGTGGAAGGCAGTGATGGAACCTTACAGGACCATTGGAATGGATAGAAAAGTAGAAAATGACCTTCAAGGCTGGCAAAGTCATGGCGTGGTGGGACAAATGGACTAAACAGCGGGTGACATGCTTACGTTGACTTCACAAGAATAAATCAGAAGAGAATGTCAGCCTTTGATTCTTACCTATGATGCTAGTTGTCATGAGGGCTAACCACATACTTAGGATAACACTACAGCTGTGGGACACAGAGAGCCGTAGAGCTCACAGACCTACTGATAACCTTGGTTTTATAGATGAGAATATGGAAGCTCAGAGAGCTGTCTGTTCTTGGAGACTGTATTGTACACAGGTAGAATGTGTTTATCTATCTTCTGATGTGAGTACAGCGTGTACCACCATGTCCTGTTTCTTTGATGCTGAGAGCTTCACACACGCTAGGGCTCGCCACAACTCTCCCAACCAAGCTCCATCCCAATTGCCTCCTCCCCGCAAAGTTCCTTGGCCCTTGCACACAGGTGGCCCAGTCCCCTCGAACTTGCTGTGTCCTCTTCGAATCTACCCATTCTGCTTCCGTTACATCACCATGATTTTGGCTGTGAGACTGAAAAGCGACTTTGTCACTTTCTTTGTCTCTTCTGTCCAGACTGGATCTGTGCATCAGTAACTGCCTATAATTGTTATTTAATTGATGGCTTTGGTTTGCTATTTATATCCGTTCTCATTATTCATATGGAGTTGCCTTGAATTTTTTCCATAGGTGTGATTTAAAAAAAAAAACAACTTCAGTTTTCATGGTGTGTTAGAAGGCAAGTAGGTATAAAAATCCATTGACCTTCATAAAAGACACCAAGTGGTGTAAATACCCATCAGTCAATAGACACATCCTGCTCCAAAGGTCAGACAGCTGGGGTCAGTGAGGCAGCAAACAGGGAAGACAAGCTCTTTTGACCAAAGGAGCAGGAGTGACGTGAGTCTAGGGGAGGTGTGTGTGACTGTGCCCTCTCTTCCTCTGCTCCCTGGAGGGATGAGCTATGAGACCCTGAGCTTCCAGAGGAGTGACTGGGCTTCAGCAACGGCTTTTCCTCATTCCAGTGCTAACTAGTCACAGCAGCAGGTGGACTTGAGAGGTGAAGTACGGGTCTTGATGTATGCTGAAGTCATGGAAATTTCTCGAAAAGGAAGAAGCCTAGGAAGCACTGACCCCAAAAAGTGAAAAGTGAGTTGGAAACTGTGTTCTACTCAAGTTTGTGAGTCCCCCAGTGTGGCTTAGGCTGTGATAGAGAGCAACTGGAAAACCCCAGTGGTCCTGACACTTATGCAATATGTCTCTAAGTCGTGCTCTAAGTAAAACACTTTATTTGTGTTGGTGAAGCGCGTTTTATGACATGCTATTTTAATGCAAAGACCTGTCAAGCTCTGGCTTGGTGTGGGAAGCTGCTGCCTGACTGTATTTACTCCAGGGATGAGGCCTGAGGTTTGGGGGAGCTTGGTCCAGTCACACTGCCTGCTCATAGGTGTCTACAGCTTGCCTGTGTTACAGGTAAAGCTGGAGAGATGCAGGCAGGCTGTGGGCACAGGGCCCAGTCACAACAAAGGCAGCGGCAGTGGCGGTACTTCAGGACAGGGAGGGAGGGGCAGGTGGGGAGGAAGGAGACTCCAGAGGTGGCAAGTGCCCGTTCCTTTCATCATGCTCATCCTAACAAAGGGTAGTTAGTGCTTTGGGCCTTTTTTTTTTTTCTTTAATGAAAGCGTTGGATTTTCAAACAGGGTTATTTGTCTTTCATCTCTGTTTTCTCGACTGTTCTATTTTCTGATCCGTCACTTTCATCTTTGGAACCTGTCATTGTGACTCTCGTATCAATGCACCAGTCACTTAAAAGGCCTTTTGCTTTTTTTTTGAGTTAGAACTGTTTGATATTGGGCAATTTAGATGATTTTGTTTGTATTGACCTTATATCTGAGAGCCACGCAAGAAGTTCTGTAAAAATCCAATGTTCTAAGATAATGAGTCATTTTGATCTTTCTTTCCACCCTCAGAGAAGTACAGCAGTTGAGGGTCCCCCAGGGAGTGGGAAACACTGGGAAGCCCGTCAGTACCCAGAGCTTGAGTCCCTGAGGGAGAGGGCAAAGGGCACAGACAGTTCTGGAGGTGAGACAGGGCAGGATGGAAGGACCTGAAAACTGCCTCTCACCATTTGGGGTAGGGGGCACAGCTGTGCCAGGCTTGGTGCAGGAGCTTAGATGGAAAAGAGGGTTTGGGAGCATCAAGGAGGGTCCTATAGAGACAGGCAGGAGGCAGAACGTTGCATTATGGGTTCACCAGGGTGAGAAAAGGCTATGGAGGGGCAATAGGGAGGGAGATGCAGTGCAGACCCCCAAGGCTTGGTTTGATTTGAAGCACAGACCCCTGTAGCAGCAGACACATTTTTGGGAACCTCCTATACAAGATTCAGCTGTCCAGTTACCTCATCTATGGGTCCCTCCTGGGAATAACCATCTAGGCTGTAGGACCCAGGAGGCCGGGGGCTTTGGACTAGTCAAAGTACTCCACGTTTGCATGGAGAATTGCTTAGGAGATGAGGTCATGACAAGGCATTAGAGTGAGTGTGGATACCATGTGACTAGCCAAGTACAGTGACATGTGCTTTCCTGGGACATTCCTTGGAGCCCATCCATAAGCTGATGCAGTTAGGTCTTGAGTCTGAAGTTCAGGGTAGCTGGATTTCCCCAGACTTTGCAAAGGAGACCAAATTCAAACTCAGAGCTGAGGCTTGAAGGCCGTGGCCTTTGCATCTCATAGTACAGGGCTCTGAGTCAGAAATCCTGAGCTTAAATCCTGGAGAACTACAGAGCTATGGAGCTCTGGGTCATGATGTAACTTCTTTGGAAAAAATATTTCTAATTATGGATATGCCTGTATGTCTGTGTGTAAGTGTCTGTGGAGGTCAGGGATATTACAACTCCTGTAGCTGGAGTTACAGATGGTTGTGAACTGGCAGACATGGGGGTCAGGAACCATACTTGGGTCCTCTGCAAGGGCGGTGTATGTGATCTTAAATGCTGAGCTGTCTCTCCAGCCCAGCTTGCAAACTGGTCTTTGGTCTTAGTTTCTCCACCTGATGGAAAGGGGTCATGGGATTATTGGAAAGATGGAAGAAGACTGGTCATGTGTGGTGCTGGGCACAGTGCCGGCCACCGTCAGTCAGTGCCCAGTGCAAGTTGGCTGTGAGTAGTATTGTATATTGTTGAGAGTCGGGGGAGGGAGAGGACCACCAGCCTCCACGTGAGGGCTGGCACCTGATCTCAGTAAGAGGAGAAGGTCAACTGGAATAGATCCAGAAGAGGGCATGGGGAGTCAGCTGTCCGAAGCGAGTGTGTCAGGAGGGGTCAGGGAGGAAGGTCAGGGCAGGCAGAAGAAAGGGTTGCTTTTGTTTGTTAAAAACCATCCTCAGGCCAAAGAGAGTCATGAGGGCCGTTGTAGAAACCTTGAACTGCTCTCTTGGGAATCTTAGGAGGGACCACTGTGGGCACTTAGGTCATATGGCCTCTGAGAATCCTGGAAGAAAAGGTGAAGGCTAGGGACCAAGATAAGACCCCGGTGTGTGTGTGTGTGTGTGTGTGTGTGTGTGTGTGTGTGTGTGTGTGTGTGTGTGTGTAGGTCTGATTTCAGTCCTTCTCTTCGGAGCTTTGCTGGAGTGTCGTGATAGCTCAGAGAGTTTCCCGTGACACTCCCCACCCTGTGACACATGGATGTCCATCTCCGCACTTCAGTGTCCGCTCACATGGGTGGCCGTAGACCTGCCCAGTAAGGAGGTGGACATGTTCAGAGAGGCTGACTCTCTCCCCTGAGGCCACAGAGCTTGTTGAAACTGGAGCCCACAAGACCCTGCTTGTCTTCTCAGCCTCTAGCAAACACCCATCAGGACCCTGGAGTACTTAACACATAATCCCTCCTCCACCTTGGTGAACAGCAGGCAAAAGCAAAGCTGTCAGGGTCCCCACCCTGATGTGCGCAGCCCTGTCCTTCCACTGGGTGCTGGCCCCGGCTACCGTTCTCTTTGACAGCAAGCTACTGGAGTAGTACCCGGTCCCCTAATGGGAAGGAGGAATTGGCACCAACTACTCAGATTCTCTACAACTTCAAAAGTGGGGTTGAGTGTTCAGCCTTCTGGGGGCCCCTTCGCAATGCAGTGAGAGCTGAACAGCTCATGCAGGTGCTAATGGGCACCAATAACTGACCTATCTGCAAGCAGGCCCAGGTGAGGAGATGGCCCCGCTGCTTCTGGAAGGGCTTCCTTGGCCCTTTAGAGGCCAGAGCTCAGCCCCAGGGGTTCTTTCAGATTTTTTGGAAGGAGTACATGACCTGGGACTGCCTCTGAGCCGTGGCTGAACTGTCACATTGGAGGGGGACATGGAGAGCGGTGTTGCAGGTGAGCAAACCTGCTTCAGGACCTTTCCTGCTTCTGGGAACCTTGCCTTCAAGGGCTGGCTTGGGTGCGGCACAGCCTGTCCTGCTGGCTCCAGTTCTTTGGTGCTCAAAAATAGTATCTCCGAAGAAATAACCAGAGCAGGAGAAATGACATTTCTTTATTTGGCTTTGGTCTGGGGTCCAGTCAGAGAAGTGTGTGTATGTGTGTGTGTGTGTGTGTGTGTGTGTGTGTGTGTGTGTGTGTGTGTAAACCAATAGGATGGAAGATGGACATAGCAGGAAGTGGACTGTTGGTACCAGCCCTTCAAGAGGTACCAAAAGTCTTTATGATAAACATCAAGGTGATGATGCTTGTTATAGCATCTACTATATGCCGTGCACTGTATGTAGACTGGTCTAAGGCCCAACTTCTTTCTGCCTTTAGAGTATTCACAGTCCTATTGGGAAGGTGAAAATATAAACAATATAAACAAAGTCTATTATATACATTATAATAATATATAAAGACGTGTAACAAATACAGTGTGACATGTAAGCAATAGGAAAAGAGAGGAGGCAAAGATAGAGGTGAACCCAACTTGGGAAGGGAGGGATGCAGACATTTGGAGGAAGTGTTGACTATCAGATGGGCAGAAAAGGGGTAGGGTGAGCCAAGCACATTCAGGACTTCTACAGGGGTCTGCCCCATGGGAAAGAGCAGGAGGCAGGTGAGGACGGGTGGGCAGCAGAGGGTGTGGAAGATTTATGGGGGAGCTGGTGTTTGGAGGGGATCTACAGCAGAGAGTGTGAAAGGAAAGAGGCTGAGTCTCTCAGCACTCTCCTGGGACACATGGTGGTGGAGTGGGAAATGGATTGGCTTGAGCTGTACAGTCTTTGTGAGCTTGAGCCCAGCCGGGCCCTTGCTAGCTGGGTGTCCTTGGACAAACCTATCCCAGTGGGGATTTCTCAGCCATTGAGAGAGAAGTAGAAGAAAGAACTCTTGCTGTGTGGGTGAGAAGTGTGATTAGAACTGAAATCATGGGCTTGGTAGAAAGGCTGGCCTACACTAAGAGGCTCTGGAATGAGAAGCCATTTGGTTCTTGGAGGGGTGGGTGGCCCCGTCACAAGAGCCAGCCATGATTGCCCAACCCGCCTCTCATCCAGGCACTTCCGGTTCTGATTCCCACATACACATTCCAAAGGACTTCAGCCACCTTCCCCAGTCTCCTCCTCCTCTGTGAGCTGTTACCTGCTTCGAGAAAGCTCATCATCAGGGCTCATCACTTTCCTTACAGAGTCAGACATCTAGGAAAAGTCAAAATGTTATTTCAGAACTACCATTTGGCAGTCCTTAAGGACAAGAGGCAGGCTCTGCGGTCAGAGGCCTGCAGAACTAAGGGGTTGTGGGTACTTAGAAACTGGGGCTCCTCAGGAGCCTGTCTTCCCATGGTAAGCTTGGAAACAGGCAAGTGGGACCCACACAGCCTTGTCTGAGAGCCTCCAGGGTGAACCAGGAAATGTTCATTCTTCTTAGAGACTGGGAAGGCCTGGCTGTCCCTTCTGACAGTTGGGAAGTCCAGTGGCCCAAGCCAAGACTCTCGGGTACTCTTTGCCAAGAGGCGGCCGCCTGCTTATAGGGTACTGACTGTTTAGCACAGAGTGACTCCAATCACCTCACAGGACAAAGGAGCTTGAATCTATTCCAGTCCCCACATCCTTGGGGAAGGTTGGGATTCCTTCCTGCCTCAGCTGGGGAAGCAACTAGAATACAGCACAGAGTTCAGGTTTTAAGTGAGGATGTGCCAATTTGAGGAAGGCTTGATTGCTTTTTCATACTTTCAAAAAAATCTATGGATGTAACAAACAAAACAAAGCCATGAAACACCTGTTTTCTGGTGGGCTCTCTTGTTTACTTGATCTGGTCTAGGAGTGGGAGGAACTTCCTCCAGAAACTGCCCGTTTCCTGAAACCTGGAGCAAGCCTGGGCTTTTGATGTATTTTTAGCTTCTAATTTGATTTATGCAGTTGTGGGTAACTCGCTAAAAGGGACCCTCAAATGGAGGGGTGCGGGAGGGGGGGTGAATGAAGCCATTTTTCTGAAGGTGAGACAAAGATTGTATCATCTGAAGTTAGCAAAGACTAAAATACAATGTCATGGGTAAGTGTCACCCCTACCCCGATGAGCAGTGTCCCCACAGTCTTTTTGAGGACACATGCACATGTATGCATATATGTGCACACACACATACAAACTGAACCCCTTTCTGCCCTCTAGGAAAGGTGAATGGTTAGAGCAAGGAGCTGGGATGGCAGTGCTGCAGGGACCGGGCAGCTGGCCCTGAGTGTGTAACCCTCTGGGCAAGGGCTGAGTTGCTGGGAAGGAAGAAGGACTCGGGCTTTAAGCTTTTCTCACCAGGAACGGGGCTGTAGGCTGTTCCTCAACCCTGGTAGAAAGTTGGCCTAAAGATGAGTGGGGGGGGGGGGGGGGCGGGGGAAGGTTTGGAGGCAGGAAGCCACCTGGGAGACATCCTTCAGATAATGTCGTCCTGGATGTTTTGACTTGTGGGAAAGAGCCAGGGATGAAGGCGTACACCTCTGCTATGGATCGTAACACCACAGATGCACACATATGAAAGTCTGCCTGGCTTGTCCTTTGACTGTAGAGGTGGAAGGCCTGGTGGGGAGGCACAGCTGGTGCTCTAACTGTGGCCCACGCTGACCTTGCTCAGTCTATTCCCCAGCTTGAAAGGTCAGTGTGTGAAGCTCACATTTAGTGAGCACTTTCTGATGACCACACTTAAATGTTTATTCCTCCTTCAAGAGGCACAACTCAGAATATATGGGCATAATTTTTCTAAAATAAGTTCCCTGGATCTGTAGGAGTTGAAAAACAACCCAGCAAAAACAAGAGCTCATTTATTGTGTTTGTCAAGCTCTCTAGTTACTGGGGACAGTAAAGACTGCTACCACCTAATTTTTTTTTTTTTGGTTATTATTCAGCTCATGAACATGTGTTTCTTAAATCTCTTGCTTCCTGTGTCCCTGATCAGAGAAAGCATAAGCCAGTCTATCCTTGATACTCAGGAGAGTGTAATTTAAGACTGGCAATATGGCCTTTGTACAGGGGGAGGAATAGGAAATGCTAGAAAAGCTGGCATTGGTGGCATGTGCTGGCGTGGGCCCAGCACACAAGAAAAGTCATGGTGTGAATCATGAGGCTTCCGTGTGAGATGCAACATCTCACCTTCCACACAGCTTACTCAAGTGTCTGTGGAGGACGTGACGAAGACCCTGCTTCTGACCCTTTGCTTACTAGATGGGATCAGCTGGCTGGTTTGGGGGAAGAGAAACTAGGACAGTGAAGGTGTCTGGTGTTGAGTGACATGTTCTAAGTCTGCAAAGGCTTTGTGGAGGAGACAGCCTTTGAAGACCTTCACCCACTCATAGTTAGGAAGTAGTCCAGAAGATCTTACACATGGAGGTATTTTAGGTGTGGGGCACAGAGAAAAGTAAGTCCTACCCTGGAGAGAGCACTGGGCATATCATAGTCCGGCGCCTTGGAGGTATTGGTGCTTTCTGGAGACGGATTTCAGGACGAAATAGAATCAACTGTGTTTCTGCGTAGCCTATTACACTATCTGAATGCTGAGAAAAGAAGGGCCCAGTTCAGGGTGTCTTCCCTGCTGGGGTTGAGTTTTTACCCAACTCTGTATCCTTAGGCATGCCTCTTGATGTCTTTTGTTTCCATTTTCTTATTTGTCAAATCAGTGACTTGGGGTAAGACATTCAGCAGATCCATTGTCACATGATTACATGTGTCATGTTCCAGTTCTATGCAGAGTGCGTGGCACCAGACCAAAAATATCTAACAAATGAACCGATCAATCACACACTATGCTTCTCCAGTTGGTAAAACAGCGTTGCAAAGCCGTAAGACACAGCTTTTCCTGACTCACGCTGCCTCTGTGAAATGTGCAAGGAGATCGTTACAAACTGTATCAGTGGAGGAGAGAGTTCTGGGTAGGAGGCAGATGAGGGGCCGGCAGCAGCGCCACTCTTGTGCCCCTGTAGTCGTGGCATCCCCTGTCATCTCTTCACCCACCCCCAGGACTGCCCTCCAGGGGCCTCTGGGCTGCATCTGGCCAGTTGTGACTGTCCTTGGCTTCATTCAGGTTTGGCGCAGTGCTCAGTGACCTCCGTATTAGAAAGACGTTTTTTATGATTATCAAATTAACGCACACCACTTCAGAACAATAGGGATGTATAGAAAAGCATCAAAAGTATGAAGACAACCTCAGCTATCATCCTACTACCCAGAGCACTTGGCATGCAAGCACGTTTTCTTTTAGAATATTCACATTTTTTCCTCTTAATGTGAAAGTGCATTTTGTAACTCGTTTTCTCTTGGATCAACATCACGGCATGCTTCCACATCACTCGCCATACACAGTCTCACTTTCTTCCTCCTGCCTCCATGGGCTAGCCTTCTTCTCTGGGCTAGCCTTCTTCTCTTGGCATCTCTGACTGTGTCTGTGAATTTCAACCTGTACTCCCTTGCCTAAAGTGCATCTGGCCTTCCCTTTGTCTTTGTGAACAAAGTTTTATTAGAACATAGCCATGCCCATACTTGTTTGTATACCTGTTGTCTAGAGCTGGCTGTGTGCTACAATGGTAGAGTGGAATATTAAGACAGACCTCAGGTCCTACAAAAGGAAACGTGTTTACTCTCTGGCTCTTTGATGGCTCTTATTCTAATAGTCAACTAATAATGAATGAAACATAGAGTTGTGGTGTTTTAATTTCCATGTAATAGATACCACTGTGGTCCCGGGTGCAGTGGTACATGCCCATAATCTCAGTGCTTGGAAATGCTAAGGGAGGACTTGAAATTCACAGCCAGTCTGGGAAACAGTGAGATCTCTCAAAAAATAAACGACAGCAACCAAAATCCCACCGCCGCCGTTGCTACTGAATCAACAGTGTGATGTTATTGGGCATAATACTTTTTATTTGAGGGGACAGGGTCTTACTATATAATCCAGACTGGCTGTGTGTGAGCTTTCAGTCCTTCTGTCCTCAGCTTCTCCAAGTGTGTGCCCACCTCACCTGACTTGAGACGAGATGGGTTTCAGCACACCATGACAGAATGTTTCTTCTATACACTATAATAAATGAAAACTTAAAAGACCAAGATAATAGCAAAATGCAGTAATAATAATAATAGTAACAATAAACAAGAGTTTGGAGTATTTATTACAGCTTCTTTTTAATGAAGCTTAGTTCAGTTTAAGCTTTACAACTTGCTGTGTTTAAACCAGCCCATGAAGTTCCTGTCATTTTCGCCCCTGGCTGTGTGAAGGAAGTGGGCCAGAGCTGGAGAATGGAAGATAACAGTCCTAGCCCTAGGTGATGGGCCAGCGCATGCAGCCTGGGGAACTTCTGCTCAGAAAGAAGACAGGAGCCCTTGGGCTCCGCTTTACTGCCAGACTGGAAGAAGGAAGGCCCTGAGCAGCAGGGAGGGGCCTGGTTCCCCAGGAAAGCGTTGGAGAGCCCTATACTGCAGAGAAAGATAACTGTGACCCTCCACCCACCACACATGGAACTGAGTCATTCTTGAGGAACTGCCAGAGGCACAGATGGAGCCCTGACCTTAGCTGACCTGGGCGGGGTACACCACAGAATGGGAATGCAAGGTCTGGCCTGCCAGCTGTTCACCCAGAAAGCCAGGCTTTCTGCTCTAGAAGTGCCAGTGTACAGCCCCACTCTGCCCCTCCCCAGAATGGGCCTGGCCAGTTGAAGCCACCTAGGGTTCCTTGACTGGGGAAGACAGTGGTCAGGGTCCATATGGTGTCTATGAAGATGACCGACTCGAGCCAGGTGGCACTTTCACTAAGGGTATCACATGCCCTGAGCTCCACCCCTGTCTAGCTGCTCAGTGGGCTTGGAGCAGGCATTCTGTGGCTGGTGGCTCCAGGCTCATGCCCAGCTGGGAGACAAGTGTGACTGAGGCATCTGCCTCCAGCAGCAGGGAAGACAGGTGCTCAGGCCCACGAGGCTGGGTTCCCATCCTGATGTCACTTCTGGCCTGTGTGACTTTGGCCTTGTCCTGAACCTCTCTAAATCTGTCTCTTCGTGGGTTAAGTGTCTCATAGGCTCTTCACGAGGGTGATGGAATTGATGACCATGGCAGCATGTTACAGATACCAAGTGTGAGCATGCTCCAGTGGTGTTAGAGCGTGATACTTCACAGATACCAAGGAAGAAGAGGATTGAGCATTGTGGTGTGTGTGTGTGTGTGTGTGTGTGTGTGTGTGTGTGTGTGTGTGTGTGTTGTGTGGTGTAATGTGTGTGTGTGCTCTGTGTGAATGTGTGTCTGTGTGTGTTGTGCGTGTGTGTGTGTGTGTGTGAGTGTGTTGTGTGTGGTGTAGTGTGTGTGTGGGAGTGTGTGTGCTGTATGTGTGTGCTGTGTATATGTGAGTGTGAGTGTGTGTGGTGTGGTGTTTGTGTGTGTGTGAGAGTGTGTGTGTGTCTCTCTGTGTGTGGTGTGTGTGGGGTGTGAGTGGATCTGTATGTGGTGTGTATGTGTGAGTGTGTATCTGTATGTTGTGTTGTGTGTGTTATGTGTATGTGGTATGGTGTGTGTGTGTGTGTGTCTATTTCATTCCATTGTCCTGCAGTTATGACAAAACCCAGAGAGTGAGAAAATTATAACCAACAGAAGTTTATTCAGCTCAGAGCTCTGGAGTTAGGGAAGTCCAAGCCCTAGTCTACATTTATAAGTTCTAATTCACAGATAATGTAGTATCACAACCTATTCATCATGAGGAAGCCCTCACAACTTCCTCAAGGTCCCACCTTCCTGCTGTCTCTATAGCGATTATATTTCACTGCAGGTGCTTATATTTTCACTGCAGGCTCTCCTGCTGCAGCTTCCTTTGACTCTAAGAGGATGGGGAAGAGGACCCAATCCAGGTAGTTCCGGAGACTTTGTAAATGGGGACTGTGGCCCATAGGAGAGGACAAGGGGGCATCCTTCTTGGTGCCAGACGAGACTTCAGGAAACCACATACACCATTGTCACAGCATGTCATGTGACCTAAGGCCACCTGCAGCAGATGGGACCAGAGTGAACTAGAGTGAGGTCCACAGCCACAGAACGAGGATGCCAGCATCTTGTCTGCATCTGCACTTCTCTGATGGGTTAGGCACGGGCGAGGGAAGGTGGGAGTGCCAGAACCAGGGCCCCCACTGGCTCTCCCTGCTCACCGCACAGTGCTCCAGTGTGAATAAGAGTGGACATGCAGTGCTCTCCCCTCTTCAGATCCTGCTCCTGTTATGAAGGAGAGCCAGGGAAGTTTCACCAGACATGAGAGGAAGGTTTTAGAACACCAAGATTCTCTGCCTTATTCTACCTCTCAAGTGAGGGCCACAGGCATAGCACCATGCCTGGTTTATATGTTTATACGATGCTGGGAACCAAACCCAGGGGTATTCTACAGTCTGAATGACATCCCCAGCCCTTAGGGGTTGATAGTCTTTTCCTTGGGTGCCAGATTGCTGGCAGCCTCTTCCCTCCCACTCTAGTTCTAAGGTCGTCACACAGGATCCAGGACCAGCATTGGTAGCATTATAATGTTTAACAATAGCATAGGACTTTGCTGGAAACATGACATTTCTGGGCTCTCCCCAAGGCCCACTGACTCAGTTGTTTTGTACAGGGCATAGCAACCCAGACTATATACATGTGTTTCAGGGGTTCAGACACATGCTTATTTGGGACCCAGTGACCAAAGTAATTCAGTGTCTGCCTCAGTTTCCACACCTTGTACAGCACGAAGGGTGAGAAGCACTTATGAAGGAGCCACCTATTGATCCTTCAGGAAGCTCCTTAGGAGTCTCAGCCTGAGCCAAGACCATAGACGTGAGACTTAGGTCCAGGAGCCAGGGACAATGTGGCTTGCTAAGGTGTGTATTGTGGTTTGAGTGTGAAACGCCCCAGAGGCTTAAGTATCTGAATGCTTGATTCCCAGCTGGTGATGCTATTTGGAAGGTTGTGGATCCTTTAGGAAGGAGGGCCTTCCTGGAGAAAGTGGGTCACTAGGGTAGCCTTGAAGGCTTTATATAGCCCAGCCCCACTTCCTGTTTCCTGGCAGTGGATACAGTGGGAGCAGCTGTCTCGTGGCCCTGTCACCATGCATTCCCCATCGTGATGGAAGGTGTCCCTTCTTAAACTGCAAGCCCAAACAAACCCTCCTTCAAGGTGCTTCTTGCAAGATGTTGGTAAACCAGAGAAAAGTCAGGCAGTGTGGGAGGGTCTCTACACCTTGTCACACTGGTCACTAAGGAGGCACTGGCCTCTCTGCACTGTTCCCGAGCCTCAGAGAACATCAGAACGTCTGAGTGAGAGGGAGGGCAGGCTGACGCTCATATCCACAGCCAAAGCAGATTGAAAGAATAAAAACATCCCCGGCAAAGGAGCATTCAGGCCCCTCCCCGCCGGAAAAGCCTCATTTATCTTTCAAAGTAAATAGCGATCAGTCCCAAGGAACAAGGGGACTTTCAAATAATGGCTAGCATGTGTTGATATTGACAGTGGCCCATAAATCTCAATTTCTCCGGGAGAGAATGTTGGGCGGCATTTTAATTCCAAGCTATGGAATGAGGAAGGAGAGAGATTTACCTCTGCTGTGGGTCTTAGTGGAGCAACCTTAGAAATACAGCCCAAGGAGCGTGGAGTAAGCACTAATTGATGGCCTCCAACATGCTTCATAACACCCCATTATCCAGATGAGGAGCATGACAGCTCAAACAGCTGAGCCTGCGGCGCTCAAAGATGGGCTTCCAGCAGCCATCTAGGACAGACTAAGGGCCCTGGGGAGCCTCCCCAGCATGGCTAACAGTCCCTCCTGCCCAGGTCCCCGCCTTGCTGGCACGCCCACTGCCCTTGTGTGTGCTCACTGAGTGCTTTCAAACAACCTTGCTCTCCAGGGAGATCTCTGCTTCTCCCTCTGCAGTCCTCCAGGGCGGACAAGAGGCCTCTTCACTTAATAGTTTATATCGCACTGCAGATAACTGACTCCCATTCCCCGGTCCGCCGCTGCAAATAGACATTTGGTTTCTACTTATTTACTGGCGCCAGACACTCTGCAGAGTGCCTTTACATAGATCATCTCATTAACTCTAATTTACTGGGTGACTTTGGACGGGTGCTTGTCCTCCTTCAGCCTGGCTCTTTCCTCGCTGCCTTCTGGAGCCTGAATGCCTGTGGCCCAGGCTAGGTCTCCTCTCCAGGGGGGAGGTGGATTTTACTTGTCATCCTCCCTGTACTGAGCGTAAGTTCTGGTTCAGAGTCCGCACTCAATCAATGTGTAGGCAGGTAGGAAGGAAAGCGAGAAGTCGGAGAGTGAGTCCAGCCCAGATACCTGGTCTGGACTAAGAAAATGGGGCAGAAGTCCTGAGACCTGAGACTGTCTATGAGAGAGTGTGTGTGTGTGTGTGTATGAGTGTATATTGTATATGTATAATAGTGTGCATGTATATGAATATGTGTACTGTGTGTATATGTGTGTGTCTGTGTGTGTGTGTGAGAGAGAGAAATGAATGCTTTCCCCTGGCTTAGTGGAAGCTGGAAGAGGGTTTTGGGGATTTTATGTCACAGAGGATTTTGTGTCAGCTGTGTGGAGCCCCTGGCTCCCTAAATCCAGCAAGGACGGTGAGTCACCTAGGGTCATACTGCCTTCTGGTGACAAGCTTTGAGCCGTAGCTCATGGCTGACACTGGCTAGCATGGGCAGTGATAGCATCTTACAGTGCATTAGGAACTTGTTACAAAGGGCTTGGACCCGATGAGGTAAAAGTAATCACTGGAAACAGGAAACAGGGAAGGGGAAGGTTTGGGGATCTCTGGGGGTAGTGGGAGGGGGGCGTTGGGATGGATATGATTAAGACACATTGTCTACATGTATGCAATTGTCAAAGAATAAACAGAAGGTATTTTAAACTATCCTTTGTCATTGCTGGGGTTTGGTGGCAGTGGCCAGCCTGGCTCCCGGTTCAGTGAGACATCTTGTCTCAAGAGAGTGAGTCAGAGAGTTACAGAACAGGGCACCGGCCATCCTCCTCTGGACTCCAAACATGCTCGGGCACACATACCTGAGCACCCACATGGATATACAGAGCGTGTGTGCGCAGGAGCATGTGTGCGCACATGTACGTACACACACACACACACACACACACACACACACACACACACACACACACACACACATCCTTTATGGCTCTTAGGTTGTTGGAAGAGTAAGCTGATTTAGGCTAAGTCATGGCCATACTAAAGCCTTTGCAGCTGGCTTTGAGTCAGGGGACTGTGGTTCATATTTCTTTGTTTCTTCCCTTCCCTTGGCTCTTCCCAAGCTCACATGCTGCCTGGTGTCTACTAGTGGGTCTAATTTCTAAGTCACCATGGGAACCAGTTACTGTCCCTTTGTTACTGGACTTGAGTTCAAACTCTGCACCCTAACAAGTCAAATGCAGTCACCCATCTCTGAGAAGACAATTAAATAGACAAAATCATAGTGAAAAACAGAAAAAGGAGCTTTGTTCAATGTGGACACATTGGGAAGAGGGACAAAGAGACCCAGTGATCCCACTCCAAGTCTATAGTTAGGGTCCTAAAGTAAGATTATAGTTGCATACCCAGCCAAGGATATATGCATTTAGCAGTCTTGATAAAGGTGTGGCCCACCACCCTTGACCCATCACTGTCTGGCCTCAGTCTCATCCTATAAGGTGGTCTGACACATTGTAAATCTCTGTCTTGGAGACAAGTTCACCCTTCTGGTTGGTGCCTCTCCCTTCTCCCAACATGAGAATTCTAGGGGGTGAGGATGGCATTCCTATTTCTTGGGGTCCATTGCTTCACTGATCTAATGGATGCAGAGACACAAATGCCTCTTTGGAACATCTTCATTTCTGCCAGGCTAATTACACCTTGGAATGTTGTTTTTCAAAGTGTCTTTTGGGGACTCCCAACATTAGCATCGCTCAGACACTTGTCAGATGTGCAGGCTCTTGGAGCCCATCTCAGATCTGATGGGAAAGCTCCCTGGCTGCATCAGGCTCCCTAGCGATTCATACGCATGGTGAAGTTTGAGAAGTACTGCCTTGAGAGCAACATCTGAAGCTGGGGGAAGCTTCAAGCTCCCATAAAGGTAGCGAACGGTGTGGTAATGAACAGACAAACAACACACACTAGGAGAGCATCCTTCTTCCAGCTCTTGTTCATCCGGAAGTGGTTTCCGGGCTCCATAGAAACCCAAAGGACTCAGAATCACATCTGTAAGATCTACAGCAGGAACACAGGCAGTTGCTCATATGCCCCTTGTGTGTTTACAGAGGCTTGTGGCCTGGATAGATCCCTCCCTTTCAGTCACTGGCCTTAGCTCAAGTGTAAGGTTCAGAAACGGGCCCAGGTGACTTGAGAGAACTCTGGTTCCATGTGGGAGAGTAAGACCAGACAGACCTATGCTGCATCTTCTGTGCCTCTAAGGTGTTTCCATGGCTAGCATGGGTATAGGATTTACCAATGAAATAATATGAAACCCACTTGCTTTTAAAATTATATATTGCCTCTCATCCTTTAATGAGGCAAATATTCCATAGTCATTTGCCTCTAGTTTACTGTACACTGAACCCACAAGTCTTGGGGGTTAAGACAGGCCCTACCCTGGAGTGCTCCCAATCCGGGAAAAGATTCACAAGGTAGATAATGAAAGAGCAAGGATCCAGGTGTCATGGAAGGCTGTGGGCATCACATTTGTGTGCCACTGTGGGCACCAAACACTCACGTGGGTGCCAAGCACACCAGAGAGACTCAAGAGGTGAGAATCCTCACCCGATCCTGTTAGAAAAATGCCACAGAGAAGATTCTTTTTTTTTTTTTTTTTTTTTTTTTAGAGACAGGGTTTCTCTGTGTAGCTTTGCGCCTTTTCCTGGAACTCACTTGGTAGCCCAGGCTGGCCTCGAACTCACAGAGATCCGCCTGGCTCTGCCTCCCAGTGCTGGGATTAAAGGCGTGCGCCCCTACCACCCGGCAAGAGAAGATTCTTGAACGGAGAAATTTGAGTGTGGACTAGATAATGGATAATATAAAATCATCAGGTAAAGTGTTTGCTCCCTCCCCCCAAGTTTGAGGACTGGAGTTTGGAACCCCAGGACCCATGTAAAAACTGGAAATGACAGCTCACTTGTAATCCTAATAGAGGCTAGGCCAAGGAAATCCTTTGAGCAAACTGGCTGAGAGGACTAGTCAAGTGAGCTCCGGGTTCAGCGAGAAGAACCTCGCTAAATGGTTCTAAAGTGGTGATACACTGTGTACCCTAATAAACTCGCCTGAGGATCAGAGGACAGAGCCAGCCACTAGATTAGACATAGAGGTCAGGCAGTGGTGGCACACACCCTTAATCCTATCACTCGGAGGCAGAGATCTGATCCATTTGGATCTCAGTGAGTTCAAGGCCACACTGGGCTTGATCTAATATAGGAGATTGATCTAATATAGGAGAGTAAACAGAGCCAGGCGGTGGTGGCACACACCTTTAATCCCAGCACTTGAGATCTCGTGCCTTTGCTTGGGAAGCACACACACCTTTAATCCCAGGAAGTGACATGGCAGGGCGGAGAAAGGTATATAAAGTGTGCAGAAACAGGAACTCACTCTCTGGAGGCTGAGGATTCCATAGAGGTAAGAGCTAGTGGCTCACGGTTCTGCTTCTCTGATCTTTCAGCTTTCACCCTGATATCTGGCTCTGGGTTTGTTTTTTTTTTTTTTTTAACTAAAAGACCATCTAAGATTTGAACAACATCCCAGCCATGTGGCAAAACATAGATTAATAGAAATGGGTTAATTTCATCTGGAGCAGGAAGAGCATCTTAGGCAAGCTGCTGGTGCAATGTGCAGTTATTTGTCTATAAATGGAGTTTGTTTATGGCAATTTAATATTATTTTCTTTGTAAAGCAAATAAATACTCATATTTAAAAACAAAGAAATGGATTAATTTAAGATGAAAGCGCTAGCCAGCAAGAAGCCTGCCATAGGCCATACAGTTGGTAATTAATATAAGCCTCTGAGTGATTACTTTATAAGCAGCTTTGGGACCTCAGGGCTGGGTGGGACACAGGAAAAACTTCCAGCTACAGAACCTACCTCAATATGTAAGGCGGAGAATAATCTAGAAGACACTTGATATCAATCTTGAGCCTCTACATGTATTTGCAGTCATGTGCACAGTGCACACACATGCACACAAACAGGTATACTCATGTGCACACTATACCAGCATACATACTTAAAAAATTTCAAATATGGTGATGTCCACAACTTTGAGGTGGGATGTGTGTGTGTGTGTGTGTGTGTGTGTGTGTGTGTGTGTGTCCCTATGTCAGTTTCCTGCTCCTCTCAGTTGGTTTTTACAAGTTACACACACACACACACACACACACACACACACACACATCAATAGGGAGAGAGAAAGCAAATACAAGGAAATGTTAACAATTACTGAACTGTCTGCAGGGGATATGCTAATTCAACATCCTTTAAACTTCTTTATCTATTTCAACACTTTTGCAATAAAAGGTGGGAAGCACCTTGGGGGCGGCGCATGAATCAAGCGAGTTCCATGGTGCAGACTACTTGGTAAACACACTTGCGAATATTTGTTTCACGACCATCAAGGAAGAACTGCAAAGTGTTTCATCTTATTTCAGCCTCAGAACAGCCCAGGGGGGTCTCACTGGTCACCCCATCATGAATGAACATGAGGTCCAAGGACTTAGAAGAGGTAAGCTGGCAGAGCTGGGACTCAAGCCCAGGTCTGTAGACCCCACACCTCGTTCTTTTGGGCTTTCCAGGATCTTCTTCAGGAATCTACATTTTATTTCTTTTTATTATGCCTCTGTGTGTGTGTATGTAAGCATGTATATGCATGTGAGCATGTGTAGGTGTGAACATGGGTATGTGTGTGAGCATGTGGGAGCATGTGTAGGTGTGTACATGTGGAGGCAGGAGGACAACCTTGGTTGTCACCCCTCAGAAACACTGTCCACCTCCTTTGAGACTGGTTCTTTCATGGGCACGGAGCTCGGTGAGTAGGATAGGCTTGCTGGCCCTGGAGTCTCTCAGATGTGCGTGTGTCTTCCTCTCCAGCTCCGAGATTAGAGGTGTGTGCACCACGCCCCTGCCTATTTTCACATGTGTCCTGGGGGTGGAACCCATATCCTCAGGCTCATGAGGCAAGCACTTCATTGACAGAGCTGTCTCCCCAGATTCTGTGTTTTATATCTGCTGAGTTGCCTGCCCCTGGCAGACCAGGAGCCCACAGCCTAGGTAGGCACAGGATCCCAGAGTTTGGGAGGGAGCCCACAGCCTAGGCACAGGAGCTCACAGCCTAGTCACAGGAGCCCAGAGTGTGGGAGGGTGCCCTTCAACCCCTGCTATGTTCTTGGGTGCTGGCTCTCACTGTACCCTCCTTCTGAGCTTGGCAGGAATGGGAGGAGAGGAGGCAAGGCATTCCAGGAGAGGATGGCAACTGGCCTTGGGCCCTTTCTCCTTGGCTGAGGCCAGGCTGTGTGAGCACAGGCAATGGCCTGTCTGCAGACAGACTATGTGGGAGAAACAGCTCTCAAGGCAAGGAGTATGTTTTTGGGTTCACGCCATGCACATCCTCAGTAGATGATGCTTCATTCAGGGTCTGTGCCAGAGGGTGAGTTTATCACTTACCCTCAGTATGAGCCAGATAAGCACTCCTTCCTGGGTTCCTGCCAGTTACTGCTGGAGCTGCCAGAAGGTCTTAATCACTTTGCTGAAAGGGGCTGCAGCTGACCACCCTCCTTGAGTCCCTACTAGCTGCCAGCTGGCTCCTGTGCGCCTTAGCTGGGCTATCACTTCCCACACTGCCAGGAAAGGATCCTGGTACAGGCCTCCTACCCTCTTTCCAATGTCATGTACATACTAAGCCTCTTTCCTCCCCAGGCATTGTTTTAGCTCCAAGAGAAGAAAGACATATTTATGACATCCACAGCATCCTCAGTTTGTGACCCAGGACCCCGGTCAGAGGGTCTGTGTTACCGAAAATGAGTCAGCACACCTCAGAATGTGAAAATTATAGATGGGTAGACAGGGCCTGTAAAGTGCTGCTTGAGGCTAAATTAGGTCATTAGTGTAGGCCCTAATCCAATGTGACCGTGCCCTTAGAAGACAAGACGAGGGGCTGGAGAGAAGGCTCAGGTCACAAAGTGATCGTCAGGCAGACACAAGGACTGGGGGTGATCCCCAGGACTGACGTTAAAAAGGAAACCAGAAATATCAGTAGAAACTGGCCAGTCTATGGGGGTGTCTGACCAGCCAGCTTAGGCTACTTGGTGGGTTCCAGGCCAGTGAGAGACCTTTTCTTAGTGACAACGAAGAAGGTAGATGACACCTGTGGAATGATACCTGAGATGTCCTTTGGCCTGTGCATGCATACATATTCATGAGTACCTGTGTGTCCACATGTGTGTGTACCCCCACACTCACGGGGGTGGGGGTGGGGGGACGGAGATGGGATGTAGAACCACGGGCAGGGGAGGCAGTGAAAGTCATCAGAAAGCCAAGAAGACAACTCCAGAGAAGCTGACCCTATGGACATCTTGATCATGAAGTGTCTCGCTCCCAGAATCATGAGATAATCATTTCTGTGTGTGAGCCACCAGCCTGTGGCTCTTTGTTATGGCAGTTCTGGTAGAGAAACACTCTGAATCTTCAATAAATATGCTGGAGTCTAGCATAAGACCCGGCACATATATCGTGGATGGCTCTGTCTCTGGGTAAGTTGATAGTATCCACAGTCATCCTAAATGTGGACTTTCCTGTCACACTGGCCATTTGGTTATCCAGGCATGGTGGGTAGGTGGGTCCCCACCTTCCCTTCCTGAGAGGGTTCTTGGAGTTTTCCCTGCTTGGGCAGCTCCCTTCCTGATTATGATGGTTAATATCACCTATCAACTCCTTACCTGTCTATGATGGGGGGTTATGATAAGGCTAATTGAGATGTTAAGACACACCACTGGCGTCATTCCTTGGGCTGGGATCTTGGGTTGTATAAAAAGGAAAATGTGAGCAAGTTCAAGCACTCATAGGTCTCTGCTTCTTGACTGCAGACACAATGTGACCAGCTGCTGTGGTCACAATGTGGTCAAGTTCCTGCCACCATGACTTCCCCCTCACAATGCGCTGTGACCTTAAGCTGTAACCCCAGATAAACCCTCTCTCCTTTGAGGTGCTCATCCGGTATTTTATCACACATTGTGTAAAGTAACTAAGACACTGGTTACTGGTTAATCTGGTGGTGCCCCTCTGTGTGACATGATGGTGGTGGCAGGGATTACTTCATTATGGGACAGTTGTGAGAGTTGTACCACTGGCAAGAAGGCTATTCTCAGAGCAGGTGTCCCTGTGTTATGTGGATAATATTAAGCCACAGAGACCATGAGGACCCAGCTCAGTTCATAAAACTGAACCTAGAGGACTCTTGGGTGGCACCCTCTAGAGAGATCTTTGGCTACCCTAACACTGGCCTACAATGTCCAGCCTTGACTCAGGTCTGCTCCTTCTTCTGGAATTAGTGCTCATGCCTTGTTCTGACTTGACTTCAGGGAGCTACAGGCGAGGATGGAGTTTTGAGGGAGGACTGGGACTCTGTTTGTGGATGGCTTTGCTCCTGGGCCATTGAGGTTGTTTCTACTTGTCACCCCTAAGTGGCTCAGCTGAACATTAGGGGGTCAGAATATGTCCCAGGATCTTTGGCACTGACATACACAGTAGGATGGGTGAGCTGAAGGTGAAGGTGCTCTCACAGGGACCCCAGGAGACACCTCCTGTCCGGTCTCCTTTCAGGAAAGTCCACACTGGACTTTCTGGAACTTACTGGAAGGTTGAGTCAGACAGGTCTGACTGTGATGAGTGACTTGGCCACTCATTAGCTGAGTTATTCACAGCAGATAACTTCATGACTCTGAGCTACCACGTTCCATCTGTAGAACAAGGTCAATCATACCTATTTCACAGTGTGGTTCCATATATTAGGGGAAACGAATAGGCACAGCCTTTGGGACATTGAGAAGTTCTTAAAAATAGTAGCTGCCAGGGCTGGAGAGATGGCTCAGCAGTAGAGAGCACTGGCTGCCCTTCCAGAGGGCCCAAGTTCAATTCCTAGTACCCGCATTGCAGCTATTAACCATTTCTAACTCGAGTTCCAGGCTCTTGGATGCCCTCTTCTGGCTTCTGTGGGCACTGCACACATGTGCACAAACAGGCAAAACATGTATACACATGAACTAAAAATAAACGAATCTAAAAAAGAACAGCACTGTCATTTTACACATCCTGGCTCTACTTCATTAAAACAATGTAAGAGCCCCTTCCCCAAAAGCATCAAATCTGAATTTTCCTCATTTGTACTTGATCAAAAACTGATGCGTGTCTAGTCCAGAGAGTATTGACAAAGACATGGTGTAATGGTCATTGAATGCTTGTACAGTTCATACAGAACCATGCCTTTGTCCCCCGAGTCTGGGAATCTGAAGCCCTCAGGCCGTTGAGTCATGCAGGGTTAAGTCAGGGCACAAGGTCATATTAGACACAGAACTCCCTTTCCAAACTCCCCTTTCCCAGTCACATAAAGTAGTGAACCAGTGGAGGTGAGCACTGGGGGTCTCCTGGCACCATGACAACCACTGAATTACCGGAGGACACCTCAGATGTCAGTGCAGAGGGGAACTGGCTCATTTCTCAAGAACATTGGAGGTGAAGGGAGTGCCACGGGCTGTGCAGTGAGTGAAGAGGTACTAAGAGGCTTCGGAGATGTCACCTGGAGTCCTTTATGTGAGAGAACATGAAATCAACAACAAAAATATCCACTTCACCTGCAGCCAGACCCCAAGACTCCAGCTGAGCGCAGACAACACCCACAGAGTATAACCAGGTATAGAAGGATCCTCCATCTCTGTCTGTGTTAGGACAGAGGTGGGGGGCTGTGGAGGCCACAATTGTCACAAAACCATCCCCTCCTCTGACTGTAGGAATGTGTGATGAGTACTCCTCTATCAGCCTCGGCTCAAGACTTGGGGACGTGGCTCGGTGGTAGAGGGTTGACCAGCAAGCCCAATGCCCCGGGTTCTGTCCTTCAGACTGCAAACCTCAATTCAGCTTCCTTTTCATCTTCCCACCTCACCCGTGAGATCATGCTTGACGCAGTGTAATAATTAGTCAGGGATGATTACCTGGCCTTACATTTGCTTTCTCTTCTGATGAACTCCAGTTCAGAATTTCTCCGCTTACCAGGCCTTCAGTAGACTCGTCAACACAAGTCTAGTTCTAAGCAGCTTCAACTCCCCCGACGAGGGAGGGTTTGTCCACGGGTCCCCTTTTCTTGCTGCAGTAAGCCGAAGAAACCTCCCTTGCACGCGATATCAGTTGCATTCCAAAGGCCTTAGTTGGTGTGATGGTTAAGACTGTCAACTTGACAGGGCCTAGAATCACCTAGACAAACCCCTGGGCGTGGCTGCAAGGGAGTTTTAGACTAGGTTAATTGAGGTAGAAATACCTACCCTAAATGTGGGCAGCCCATCCCATAGCCTTGGGTCCCAGACTGAATAAAAAAAGCAATCAAGCTGGGTACCAGCGGTCATCTCTCCTTCCTGACTGTGAATCCATCGCCACTAGCTGCCTTGTGCTATTTTACCATGTCGTCCCTGGCACATGGGCTGTAAAACTATGAGCCAAAACCAAACCCCTCTTCCCTTCGGTTCATTTTGGTCAGGTATTCTTGTCACAGCAGCGAGAGAAGGTGTTTGTGCCTGTCTAATATTGTTTACAGGTTACAGGGAGAACTCGGTGGGCGCATGCAGGGTGGGAGTGAACGTTTCAATGTAAAATTGCTACTGGTCAGTAGGCCAGTACCGTGTGAAATTTGCACGTGGTTCTCTTTTCCCAGTAAAGGGATTTTTAAGATGGAAGATTCCTATGTAATCCTGGTTTAGTTTCATGGGAATCCCTCCCGTGACTTAGTGTTTGGAATAGGGATGAACAAGAATACTTCAGAGATCGGCCCAAAGCTGGGGCTCGCCTTGAAGGAAGAGCCAAATGTGTGTGTGAGGGCCCAGTGAGGTTAAAAAAACAAAACTGGTGAGTACAGGACCCTGCCCTTGCCTGCTGATATCATTGCTCTCCAGAAGAGAGTGACCAGGGTTTCAGCCAGGCTGGGAGATAAGTCTCTCCAGGCAGCCCGAGAAGGCAGCTAGGCCCCCCACGCCCTTCTCAAATGCCAGTCTGCGTCTGGGCAGCACAGCCTCCAGGGTCAGGGTCAAGGTCTTGAGGGTGGGCTTGGAGGTCCTTCCTTCTGCTCACTTCTTTTGCTATGTCTTACTCTGGGCCATACCTAAGTCTCACCGATTCTCAATTTCATGTTCCTTTTTTTCAACCCTTGAAGTCAAGACTGGTTCATACTTTTTCCTTATAATATTCTCCTGCTTCTTTCCCTTCCAGACTTGAATCAGGGGCTGGAGAGAGGGCTCAGTGGGTAAGAGCACTGGCTGCTCTTCCACAGGACCTGGTTCAGTTCCCAGCTCATAGCTGTCTGCAGCTCTAGTTCCAGAGGATCTGATGCCCTCTTCTGGCCTTCTTGGGCACTGCATGAAACATGGCATGCAGACAGGCAAATACTCAAAACGCATAAAAACAAAAACAAACCCCTCATAAATCAAGTACTTCTCCTCTGAAACGCCTTTTTGGTCGACCGTTCTTGCCTCAGAACTCTCAGCACAACATAAATTTGAACACTTACTACATTGAATTGAAACGGTTACATACACACTCCTCCAAGGGGCTGGACTCTCTGTGAGACTGAGGCTTTGTAAGGAAATGGTGATTTTGTCCTGACCTCGGGGCTTGGGACACAGTGGGTGGTCAATAAACGCTGCCACTGGATGTTGTTGGTTTTATGTTTCAATATAAATCAGTAGATTTTTTTTTCTTTCATTATGTCGGTTCCTCTTAGAACTAGGGAGTTGGGACATCTGACATCAGAAAGTTTTGCGTCATTATGGGCAGGGCGTTCCTTCTCATCTGAGAGCTCACAGATCCTGCCCAGCGCATATGAAAAGAATGTCCTCCAGCACATTCTCACGGGTGGCAAGGAGTGGTTCACAGCTGCTGTGATGACAATCTGTCTATCCATCACCAATGAGTCTCAGCCCGGAAGCTCCTCCTCAAGAAATATGTTCTTTCCAGCTTGGAGATGGTTTATTTTAGAAGAACACATTTTCATGAGTGCCTTGGATTGAATGTAGATTTGGAAAATTGGGTCCACCAGCATTCTTTTATGGAGGCATTAGGGGAACTCTTAAGGCCCACCATTCTGTGAGGATTTATACATAGTTGGTGATTTCTGGGTGAAGGAGAGACATTTTCTTCAGTGATATAGCCACTGGCAAATTGACCATGATCCTGTAAGTGACTTCTCATCCATGCTGCTATAAGCAACCTAATGAGACTCATTGGCGTGAGCACACACACACACACACACACACACACACACACACACACACACACACATCGAAGGAGAAGTTGGGAAGATGAGGATCAGCAAGGGCGGAAGAAAGGCAAGAAAAGGGAAAATGTAATGATGGTGAAATGCGATCAAAATACATTATACACATGCATAAAATGTCATAAAGGAGCCCATTATAGATAAAAATTACATCACAGCTACTGGTGAAGGAGGTCAGTAGGCAGAAGTAATAATACTGATTCCCAGCTCTTTAGTTGGAGTTAGAGATGAAGCCAGATTTGCCTTGGGGGGTTCATGAGAAAAAGTTCATCTTGGAAGGCAGGAGGCACAGGCAGATGGTTGGCTCCTCCATTGGCTGTTCGGGGTTTTCTAGTGGGTCTCTGTGGCGGCCTCTACTTGTGATGGCTAGTTCTTAACTGTCACATTGACACAACTTAGAATCACCAAGAAAGAGACTCTTGGTTGAGAAATTGTCTCGATCAGGTTGGCCTGTGGGCATGTCTGTGGAGATTGCTTGATGGTTCACTGATGTGGGCAGACCCATCCCACTGTGGGTGGCACCATTTCTTAGGCAGGGGGCCCTGAACCATGTAAGAGTAGAGAAAGCAAGCAGATGAGCAAGCAGCATGAATGCATTGGGTTCTTTGTGCTCTTGACTAGGGGATCATGTGATCAGCTGTGTGGGGCCCCTCCCACTGTAACATCGCTGTTCTGGTGGACTATAACTATAATTGTACGCTTCCCTATGCTGCTTTTTGTCGGGATATTTGATTATAGCAACAGAAAAGGGACCGGGACAGCACACTAGCAGCATCACATCTTCAACGTCTTCAAAATGACAATTTCCAGCTGTACCCCAGGCCTGCTGAGTTCAGAGCTCTTTAGAGGACCAGGAATCTTAATTTTATTATTTTATTTTAAAAGAAACTTCTTTTTGAAAAATTATTCATTTATTGTGTGTGTGCACGCGTGTACACGTGCCACGTAAATTGGAGTCTCCAAGGAGGCCGAAAGAGGATATCAATCTCCTAGAGCTGGAGTTACAGGCTGTTGTGAGTCATACAGTGTGGGTGCTGGGAACTGAACTCCGGTCTTTGAGAGAGCAGGAAGTACTCCCAGCCTCTGCTCCATCTTTCCAGTGCCCGGGAATCTTACTTAACAAATCCTCCAGGTGTTTCCAGAGTCCCACTGTTCTGGTCAAACCCTTTATTCCACCATGGTGAAGCTGATATACTTTTATTCAGATCATTAAAGCAACTATACTATATATTACATAAAATTTGGAAGAGATAAAAATTCAGATATAAACTCAACGACAGTGCATTTTTCTTCCAATATTTTCTTCCCTTCCAACCCTTCAAGTAAATATAGTTTCACACATTGTAATTGCAAGACAAATTCATTCAAGCACACTGCCCTTTTCTCACCTAATGTTGGAACATAAGTACGGCTTGTGCTGTCACGGACACGTTTTCCTAAACCCACACCACTCTCCTGGGTAGCAGAGTGCAGATCCCCAAAGCGAGCTGATGTGTGTGGATGTGAAGATGGGAGTATAGAGGTGAAAATGTGTGCAAAGAGGCCACCCCTTCCTCGCATTGAGTCTCTTGCCCTCCCCCCAACCCTAGCCCCATTGGGAAAAATAAAAACTGTGTTTCTGGAAGTAGAATTATTAACAGAGCATAGTAGAGTAAACTAAAAGCTTTGCCTTTTCAGAGACCAAGGAGACATCACTGCGCTCCCTAGTGGCAATGACTGAGAACTGCACCTTCTCCGGAGCAGCCCTGCATGTACTCTAGGATCCTTTAGTCTGCATATCAATGTCTTGCCCCACGCAAGACTGGATCTCCCACTGCGGCTGAAGGCCAGCTATGGTGCCTGTGGCCTCTTGACAGGAGTCTGGATATCTTGCCCACCCCTGGCTAACCCGATTCCCCTGGCAGGCTGGAGCCCAGTTCTTCACTGAGAAGGCTCCACTCTTCAACAGACACTCTCCTTGGAGCCAGGGCTCAGCCACCTTCCAGGCAGTGAGAGCTGCTGGCCCTTTTGCCCTGTGTAGACTCCATTGGTGTGGTGTCAGAAATATGATCTTGGAGGATGTATTTGGGACTGCTCTGCTCTGTCTGCGGACCAGGTCTAAATCAGGGCAGCCTGTCTTCCTGCTGAGTCGCCTGTGAGTACCCGGCATGGCAGCTGGTGTGTTAAATAGGGCAGAGGGAGGGGAGACCATAGCGGGAATCTAGATACCCAATTTTGGCTTTTTGGCTGGGCGCTCTCTGGGTGATTTGTGTTTTTAGGTCAGTTTGCAGGCCCAAGGCCTTCAGTGGCACGGCAGTTGCTTCCTGTGCAGTGTGCTAGGTCCCCGTGGGAGCCAGGCAGGGTGAAAGTCACATGTCTGTCCTCTGATCCGTGGCTTGTCCTATCTAGGTGGCACCCATCAGGAGGGTTCTGGACCCAATGGGCTGCGTGCAGGGCCAGGGCGTTTGCCGGTGGGTAGGAGAGTCTCTTGAAGAGGAAGGGGGATTTCTGTAGAATGCTGGGGGCTGGTCCCCAGCTGCTGTGGAGCCGTGGGTGTGTTCATCTGGGGGTGTGCATTGCATTTCTGCCTACCTCCTCTAATAGTGGTTACGAGAGGGGAATTAGCAGTTCTTGCGGCAGAATCGGAGGCTGGCTGGGCCTGCGAAGATGAGTGGAGGTGACAGAATTGTCAGTGCAAGAGCCCTCTTTCCTAGTGACGCTCTTGTCAGGACAAGCCCAAGGCTAACCTCCCTCCTCCCCAGTTGGGGATCGAACCCAATCATATGCTGGATAACCTCTGAGATGCCTCCCAGTCTAAGCTAATGGTAGGTAATCAGCCAGCCAGCCTGCCTGCCTCCCTTCCTCCCCTCTCCCCTCCCTTTTTCTCCCCTCCCACCTTCCTTTCCTCCCTTCCTTCTTTATTCTTAGGTATTAAAAATCTCACTTCTGCCTCAAAGAGCACACCATGGCTTTAAAACTCCGTATTTTCAAACAAACTTCCAACCTCTGGTAAGATACATAAGTAGACTTTTCACAGAATGAGTCAATATGTTAGATATTCCATCCTATTTTTCTGCCCTGCTGTTTCATGTCAAATTTCCTTACACTTATTTTTAAAACAAGTAAGATAAATTGGTTTTGAACTTTCTTTTTGAGGTCATAGGTCCCTTTCACAATTTACCAAGTGGTAACCTTTACCAATAGGCAGAGAACCTCTATCCCCTGCTCACAACACAAGCTGCACCCAGCCTTGGTGTTATCTCAGGAGGGGTTGGGAGTCTGAAACACACCACCTGGGCTGAATAAAGATCCCTAGCGTTGAGCTATGAGCATCTCAGGGTCAATAATAAACCATTTATTTCAGAATCCCATCATCACTACCAACCCCCAAACGTTCTGAAACTTTTGGTAGTAGGGTTTGAATTTAAGGTGGACTTAGCAGTTGCTGGTGGCCGGCCACTGGTGGTTGATTCCAGTCCATTGCTGTTTAACTAGCCCCATGTATGTGTTCACACATGATCTCTCTCCTCTCTCCTCCATCTTCTCCTTTTCCTCTATCTCTATTTCTTCCTCCATTTCCTTTTCCTCCTCTTCTTCCTCCATCTTCTCGTCTCCTCCTCCATCACCATCTCCTCTGTTTCCCCCCTCCTCCATCTTCACCTCTATCTCCGTCTCTCCCTCCTCCTCCCTAGATAATTTACTCTCAGAAGATATTCAGGCTTGAAAGACACATGCACATTATCAGCTCCAAAACTGTGCCTCTGCATGAGGTACGCCTGCTTTTTTTCCCCCCAATGCCAGCCTGCAAGACCCCACTGAAACACAACCCCTCCAGGTGCCTGCTTTGCAGGGGTGGCTGGGAATGAGCTCTTCCACACTCATTTCTGTCCAGTGGGACTCATTGTATGCCATGCTGTGGTGGAGAAAAAACATACGCCCATGTCTGATCACCTTCATTACACTTAGTGGGCTGCCTCATGCATTAAACTTGACACATAGATAGATCATTTCAATTCCCTTCTGTCCATAATATAAAAAATATTTTCAGTAATATTTGTGCAAAAGTAGTAATTATTTTCTCAACTCATTCTTCAGTTTTAAAGCAATGGACAGTTTTTTTTTAATTTTAAGATATTCAAATACAATAAAAGTACTCTGGTGTGAACTCAAAGTTTTACTTGCCAAGCAAATTCTTAAACTTTATAGTTCAATGTCTGTTTTATTCATAAATTTTAAACACAAACAAACAGGAAATCCTAGTGGATGGGTGTCACATAAGGAAACAGAATTGAAGCAATGTGAACGCTGCAGTTTCAGCCTTCCAATCTCTAGCCTGTCACTTTTATCTTCAGCTTCCTGTTTAAATGTGGGGATGGGTATTAAGAACCAAGAAGGTTGGAGATTCAAAATGTGCCTGAGAGAGACAGAAGGATTTAGAGGCACTACACGCTCATGTGGAGCACAATCACTTGTTTCTGAGCTCCAAGACTACGTAAGTAGAATGTGCATGAGTGTGGGAGTGTATGGCACGTGTAGGGGTCAGGGGACAATCTCAGGCGCTGGGCCTCAGCTTTCTACCTCGCTTGAGACAGGATCTTGTTGCTCACCATTGCGTATGCCACGTAAATTAACTTCTGTTGAGTCTTCTGTCTCTGCCTCCCATCTCCCTGTAGGAGCGGTGAGATGACAGATGTGTGCTACCATGTCTGGCTTTACATGCCGATTTGAACTTAGTCCTCATGGTTAGCGTGACAAGCACTTTACCCACCGAGCCCAAAGTTTCATGTTGACATCAGTACGTTGACCTCAGTCTTGTGGGTCCCCTCATGATGCACTCTTGTGGGACCCTTCTGTGCACTACAGGGTGATGGTGGCACCCCTGCCCTCTGCCTGCTGGAAGGTGGAGAAGTGCTCTCTCTATGGTGTACAATGAGAAATGCTTCCCAACACTGCTGGATGTACCCAGGAGGGCAAAGTCACCCCACTGAGAGCCATTTGCTGGAGAGCTCCCCCATGGGATGCTGGTGGCCCTGCAGTTTCCCCAGAAGGACATTGTACCAGTCTACACTGACAGATGGGTTTGCATACTGCAGAGGAAATTCTGCTTTCCTGAGACCAGAGGCCTCCTGACTCTCGCTCTCTATCCTGAGGTCACCCACTGCTAATTAGCGCTACTTCCCTCAGCTTCTGGATAAACCAGGACCCAGAAAAACAGCAGGATGAGGAGACTGTTGAGAAAAATCCAGATAGTGCCAAGACATGGTGGGGGGGGGGGTTAGGAGGGGTGGGAAAGGCCAAACCTACTTGGCATGGATTACTTCCAAGTCCCAAGTGTCAACAGCAACATCAGCCTGCACCTGACAGCAGGATGGGTGAATGAAGTCTGGTGTAGTTGCACAATGATGCCAGCAAAGAGAATGAATGAACTATCCATGTGGAAGTGTACGGATGGCCCTCAACTCCAAAGGAAAGAAGGCTGGCATGAGAGAGCTCAAGGGATTTCTCATAAAGGAAAAGGTTCCCAACAGGCAATGTGACGCGTTAAGCTTAAGGGGTTCTCAAGGGAAGGTTTGGGGGTCTGAGTTCAGTTTGTGGACATTTTTTTTGAGGACTTATGATATAGGCTCTTTCATCCCTCTCTCCCTCTCTCATCCCACTTTTGTGAGATAGGGTCTCACTCTAAAGCTCAAGTTGGCCCCAAACTCACAGCAATCCTCCTGCTTCAGCTTCCCCAGTGTTGCAGCTACAGGTATGACGCCCTGCTATATACATTTTTCTCTGTGTATTTTATTATATAACTATGTGATATACATTTCAGTAAAAACCAAATACAATATTCTTGGCCAAGAGGCAGAGAAAACCTGACCCACTGTGAACCCAGGGAATAAAGATGGACACCGTGATCAGGAGGGGCCTTCCTGGCCACGTGTGATTTTTGTATTTCAAATTGTTTCCCCTCCTCAGCGCTCCCTCTCCACATCCAGACTCAGCTTCGGGGTTTTGGATTAAAGAGCAACTCCTCCATAACATTCTGTCAACTTCCATCAACTGTAGATTAGACCTGAGCTAATCTGCTCATCACAGTCTGACTGAACACCCTGGCCTCCATTACGTCTGTGACCACACTGGAGTTACAAAGCGATCTGAGGAATCGTCAGGCATCTTTCTGAGCAGATTATGTTCACTCTGGCCCTCCATCAACTCGCACATTTCCTAATACCCAGTAAATCTCAAAACACGTTGTTAACTGAATAGATGGGTGGTTAACACTCCTTTCCTTCTCTCGTCTAACTTGTCTCCAGACTCATTTTATGTAGGTTTTTGTCTCATATAGAACATTCTTCCTGAAAAGTGGAAACAGCATTGCTTCTGTTTTGGCCCCTAGTCTTCTCCCTTTGTTCTATCTGTCTCTCTGTCTGTCTGTCTCTCTTTTTCTACAAAGAGGGAGCAAGAGATTGATAAAACTATCAGTACATTCTATAATTCTCCCGCTGCCTCCACAAGAATTTAGCTGGTCTCACATCTTCAGGCTGACTATGGTGAGCGGTGTCATGTGCTCTGTGGGTCCAGATTTATTCTCCCTTTTGATAGATGTGGTGAACAGCAAGAAAGTGACATTCAGTGCTGTTGCTACAAACTGATCTGACTTACTCATACTTTAATATTTTAATTCAAGTATAGAGGTCAATAAAAAATACAAAGCAAAAAAATCATCAGCATTTTTACATGAATGAATCTAAATTATGATATGAGGGATACTTTTAGACAGGGCATTAAGAATAAGATGATCTAAGCAAACTGCTAGCATTATATGTGGCACACAAAATCATCAGTAAGAGGAAGTAATTAATATGAAATTGATAACTGATGTAGGCTATGAAATAATAAATTCAAAAGAACAGTCTTTTTTTTTCTTAAGGGGAAAAACTTTCTGGAATTTTCAGGTACACACCCTATTAGTAAGCCATTGATTGATTCTCAAAATTTTTTGATCTCTCCGTAAGCATAGGATTTTTTAAAAAGTGTGTGTGTGTGTGTGTGTGTGTGTGTGTGTGTGTGTGTGCATGAACTGGCTAGTTTTGTCAACTTGACACAGGCTAGAGTCATTTTGGAAGAGGGAACTAAAGCTGAGAAAATGCCACCACCAGACGGGCCTGCGGGCAAGCCTTGGGTGTGTTTTCTTGATTGACATTGATGTGGGAGAGTCCAGTTCACTGTGGGTGGTGCCTCTCCTGGGCTAGTGGTCCTTGATGATGTTAGAGAGCAGGCTGTAAGTCAAGGGGAGCAAGTCATTAAGCACTGTTCCTCCCAAGCCTCTGCTTCAGTTCCTGCCTCCAGGATCCTGCCCTGACTTCCCTTCATGATGGGCTATGATTGGGACATGTAATAAGCCCTTTCCTCTACAAGCTACTTTTGGTCATGGTGTTTATCACAACAATAAAAACCCTGACTAAGACCATATACCACATAAGTGCCAGGGTCTGTGGAGGCCAGAAGAGTGTCAGATCCCCTGGAGTTACAGGGAGTTGTGAATGAGCTACCTGATGTGGATGCTGGGAGCTGAACGTGGGTCTTCCAGAAGAGCAGCAAGGACCCTTAACCACTGAGCCATCTTTCCAGTCTCAAGCATAGCCTTTGAGGAAAGAAAAGTCTAAGACTGGTGGATGTAGAGGCTCAAGTCTGTTACTTCAGTGCTCAGAAGGACCTCAAGGCTGAGGCCAGCTTGGGCTACATAGATGCTGTCTCCAAATCAATCTATCCATCCATCCATCCATCCATCCATCCATCCATCCATCCATCCATAAAAATTAAAAGCAATTTGGGTCTCTATCACCAGATCTTGACGACAACGGGTGCAGAAGAAAGGTTCCAAACCCTTGTCTAATTTGGTCAAATTGTTCAGTCATTTCAATCCCATCATTGGCTGGTCTAATACACCATTCAGCTAGGAAACCAACTCTATCTGCCTGATGATGGAACATGCAAGTGTATCCTTGGCCATCGGTCTAGTTTATGAAACCACAGAATAAACAGGTAGACTGCTGGTTTCTTTAGTCCAAGAAAAAAGCTTTGTTAGAAAACTAAAGACTAGGAAACATTCAATGACATTCCTTCTTTCGACCGGACTACAAATAGGACTCAGATTCCTCTCTCTTTGGGGAGAGCAAGGCGATTTCACAACCCCAGTAAGACAGAGCACACTGCGTAACGGATAGCAGATTAGAATCCAAATGAACCCTTAGGAACATCCCAAGTCTTTCAGATCATTGTCTGCTGAGGAACTCCCCCACATTGTCCACGTCACCCCTGAAAGACAGTGTACTACTAGTTGCAGGGGCTTTGATGACATTCACTTTCAGAGAGGCTTTTTGGAAATCCAGTCCCTTTTACAAAGTGAGGCACAGTGCTGGGTGTCTTGGGTGCCACTAACAGAACCACTTGGTGTGTTCAGAAGCAATTTCCATCCTCCATCGTCAATCTCTGCAATGTATTTAAGAAAGAAAAATCCACAGCTGTTTCTAGAGAAAAAATAAATTCCTACCTGTTCCCAAGCCTTGTCCGCAGGCACTTGACTGGATAAAGATGCATAAAACCAGGAAGAGGGGGGCTTGGAAGGGACTTCCCATGTCTCTTGTCTCACCCTGGCGTCTGAGGTCTTCTTGCTAATGTCTAGAACTAAAGAGACCAGAATGCTTCTTGGTACTCAGTTGAGGAAGGCCCCCATTAATTATTAACCTTAAAACGTATTACCCAGTGTTTGGATACTTTCTTTGCCTCCCCCAATCCAAATCTAACAATATCTAGTACCAAAAAAGATTGACCCACAGAAACCCTTTTTATTTTGATAAATTTTGTAAATAAAACACCTCACCAGGTCTTTGTTCCTTTTGAGCCAAGCTCACAGTTCAGAATCAATCAATTGAGAGTCGGTGTGTTGTGTTTGGACATTTTATCAGATGTGGGGTAGGTGACCTCTGTATTGTTGCCTGTGTTTCCCTCTAAAGCCCCTTGAAGGAGAGGTGGTGTCACAGACGTGGTTTTTCAAGTAGCAGGCTGACCCCAAAGAGGGAGAAGCATCTCCTGGAGCTCTGCTTCCTGTTGAGTTCAGCCAAGTTTCAGGCACTTGCCCTGTGAGTGTGGTGAGGCAGCAATTTCTGCAGTTGGAAGGGAGAGGGACTGAAAACTGGTGAGCTCAGGTTGAGAAAGAACTGGGTGAGATGCAAAGCTCGGAGTCTTGCTGAGAGCCCTGTTGAGAGATTCCCCTAGGATAAACTCACTCACTGGGTTAATTAATGTTCAGTCGAGAGCTGAGGGCTACTGGAGCAAGGTCATTCAGCAAAAGCGTGCAGGGAAGATGCTGTGATGTGCAACTCTTGCAAGATTTCTTGGCTCTCTGGTGCTGTTTAAACTTTATTTATTTTGTGTGTACACACTGAACACATAAATGCCATATATTGAACACCACTGTGTACCGGGCACTATTCTTGGCTGTTGAGATAGTGGAATGAATAAAACAGACAAGCACTCCAGTCCTTGCAGAATTTGTGTACCGTGAGGGTGAGGCGAATTATATGATAGGAAGTAGACATAATAAAGCAGAGATCCGTGTATGAGAACTGTGCGGCTGGGAACGTAGCTCAGCTGGTGGAGTGTGTGGTTGGATCCCTAATGCAGTGGCTATGGTGGCACATGCCTATTAACCCAGCACTTGGAAGGCAGAGGCAGGAGTATCAGGAATTCAAGGTCATCTCTGGCTACACAGTGAGTTCAAAGCCAGTCTATGCTGGATGACATATTGTCTCAAAAACTAAAGTAAAAATAAAGAAATAACAGGGATAAAGGAGGGGGCTGTGATTTTAAATAGAGTGGTCAGAGTGAATCTTGTTCAGAAATTGAACTTGAAACAAAGGGTTGAGGGACATGAAGGGGTCATTCTGTCGGGGGAAAAAGAGTTTCAGACAGTTAGGGCAATGGTGTGCTCTAAGAATACAAAGATGGCTAGTGGGCAGGGAGACTCATCATAGGTCTGTGGCTTTTACACAAAAGACTCATGATCTGTGTTTTTCTGCAGGTGAGCAAGGGTAAAGAGGCAGGCCGATTGAAGAGGGCATTGTGATTGAGCCGCGGAGTCTTGATGGTATTTGGCGCAATGGAACAATGGGGCTGGATAGGGGCTGGATTGTTTGTGGAAGTGGAGCTAGTGGATTCCTTGGATTTCTGGGAGGGAGGAGGTGGGAAAAGAGTGAAGGATGACTCCAAGGCTTTTGGTTTATGCAAATAGATCAATGGGGCTGCCATCAATTGAGACGGGGGAGCTATGAGTGGAATGGGTCGGGTGGGGGGGTGATGAACTGTTCGGATTTGACTTTGTGGAGTCTGTGTTGGCTCTTAGACACCCCAGTGGACTGTGGAAACTGTTAGCAGGCAGTTAGATAGTGTCAGGTGTTGTCTGCCAATGGCTGACTGAAAAGCTCTCTGAAGGGGATGGGGAGACAGCTTGCTGTGTAAACACGAGGACTGAATTTGGTCCCCTGACTCCACATTAATTAAAAAAAAAATCCAGACATGAGCACGTTCTTGTAACCCCAGTGCTGGGGAGGCAGAGCGAGGCTGATCCCTGGGGCTCGGTGGCCAGCCAGCCTCACATAACTAGAAAGCTGTAGGTCCCAATGAGAGACTGTCTCAAAATGCAAGGTGGAGAGTGATTGAGGAAGACACCTGATGCCAACATTGGCTTCCCACATGCACGTGCACATGTAGCTATGAATGGTCTTGATTCCAGTCCTAAACCCTGTGCTCTGTGGCTGTGTTTCCTTCATGAAACATGTAAACCATGCAGTAAGATGCATGATTCCTGATTCCTGAGCAAGGGCTGAGTTCCTGGGTTCCTGGATTTGGGGTTATCTCCTTCCTGATTTGCATAGTTACGAAGGATCTGAAATTTTCATTTCTTTCACACTAAGAGTTCAGCTCCTAAAACCACTTGAGCAGCCACCTCGGGTCCCTCTCCCACTACCATGCTCTCCTCTCTTCCTTCTGGATATTGTAGCAACCGTTTGAACCTTCTAAATACAGTGCCTGCCTCCATCTCTATTCTCCACCAGCGCATTTTCCTTTTTAAGAAAAAAAGAAAGAAAGAAAGAAAGAAAGAAAAAAAGGAAGGAAGGAAGGAAGGAAGGAAGGAAGGAAGGAAGGAAGGAAGGAAGGAAGGAAGGAAAGAAACCACCACTTTCTCCAGGAGAAGAAACCTCCACAGTTGTTCTAGCTTTTTGAATTCCGTCACTTGCTCCACCCCCGATTTCTCCTCTCCCCATCTCATGCTCTGTGACACTTTCACAGCAACAAGGAGAAGGAGTGTCCTCTCCCAGCAGGCAAGAAGATCATAGTATAATGGGCAGGAGGCTTCTAGAACCTTCCTGTTTCCGCTATCTGCTATCTGTGCAGAATGTTAAATAGCATCAGTGGCGTCTATTATCTTATCTCTAAAGTGGGGATAGCATGGCCTGAGATAACAGTTTAAGATTCCCACCTACTTTCCCCTAACTTGTCCCTTCTCCCTTTCTCCCACTTAAGAGGGATAAAGTAATATAAGTCTACATGGTCTTTGTCTTCCTAAAGCATGAGCTCCCAGGGCAGGGGAGCTGTAACCAACCAAGACCAGCAAAGGGCTAAATTTCTTTTTTAACTGTTTGTATTTCATACATAAAATGAATATAACGTACAATGCATTTTAATCAAATACACTCCCTCCCCTCCCCTCCATTTTCTCCCCATCCCTATAACCACCATTAATTCCCAACTTCATGTGCCCTTTTAAAAAAAACCCATGGAGTCTATTTAGTGCTGCTGATACAGGCACAGATGTTAGACATTCTCCAGCGTACAGGGATCTGCTTAGGGCTGCATCCCTAAAGAAACAGACTGTCCCTCCCTCCTAAGCAACCACCAGTTGCCAAAAGCTCTACAAATGTTGCTGGCCTCGCCATTACTCTTGCTCATCCTCCAGAACTTGACAGTAAGATCCTGTTATTGAAGACACCACAGACTCGAGTCATAGGACATGGAGAAATCAAGTTGGGCTAAAATGTTTTAAAGGGACATGAAGGGAGAAGGAATCTTCCACCCTCCCATCACTGAAAGATAGTCTCCCAGACTTAGAGGTGTTGGGGAAGGGGAGACTTGTCCCTGGAGTTGAGTGCAGAGGGTTTGATCCCTTGCTTTGTAGAAACCTTGGGAGGAAGACCCCAGATGGAAAACGTTCTCCATGTGCTGGCAGATGCTAGAAGGGTATTCTCGGCCTGATGGTGGAGCCATGCTGAGCCTTCCAAGTCAACAGGTCAAGATGACAATAGAACAGACAGACAGACAGACACTCAGTGTCCATCTATGTGAGCAGATTATGGAGGGCCAGGTACTGTCCCCCAACTCATGCCTGAGTGCTGTGTCTGCTCCAGAACTATGGTTTAGCTGGGGGTGGGACAGAGAAAGAATCCAGGGGTGCCTGAAAACAAGCATTTGGAGTCATGGATTCAGATGAGCTGTAGAAAACAAAGGTACTTGTATGTCAGAATTTGTGGACTGAGAGTCACACTCTGTAGACACAAATCCACAATGAGTATTAGAGATCCACATGTGGGGTGAGTGCCTTGTTCATAGAAGAGGTCCCGTCAATCACAGTGACTTGTTTGGGAGGCAGTGTGATCTACAGTCAAGAGTCAAGGATGAGAATCAGGTCTGGGTTCAAATCCCTGGTCTTGTACTTACTAGCTGAGTGCCCTTGGGTAGGATTCTGAATTTTAGTTATCCTCAGCTGTGCTGTGGGACTAATGTCTCCCCAATCTGATTAAGTGATAAAGTACATGTAAAGCACTCAGCAATCCTAACAATAGTGGTGGTGGTATGATTATGTGTTGGTGTGTGTGCATGGGCATATGTGTGTGTGTGGTTAAGGATAGAGGCTGCTATTGGATGTTTTCCTCACGTGCTCTCTACCTCATGAATTTACTGATTTTTAGACAGAATCTCCCATTTAACCTGGAGCTCACAGACTCAGCAAGATTGGATGGCCATCACGCTCCAGGAAGTCATGTTTCCACCTCCCTAGTGCTGGGATTACAGGCATATGCACTTCTTTTCCTCACACGGTGCTGGAGATCTGAACTCAGGTTCTTATGCTTGAACAGCTGCATCTTAATGATTGGGCCATCTCTCTGGCCCCTATCATTTTTGAAATTGTTTTAAATTTACCCAGAGGATCAAGAGTAACGTTGTCATAGCTCTACAAAAGGAATGTGACAGGGACAGGAAAGCAGTGACGACACCATCCAACTGCTCCCACAGCCACAGTCAGCTGAAGGGACTCAGAGAAGGAAAAGTGGTGGGCTCATCCCAAGAACAATGGAGTGAATTTCTCCAGAGCTGGAACAAGAACCATTGCCTAGGAGGGAGCTGCTTAGATGCATAGTGAAGCCAGAAGACCCCCAGGGTTCTCTTTGTACCACATTAGGAGATTTATTTTGTATGTGTGTCTAGTGTTCTACGATGTATAAGCAAATGAATGTTCATGTGCTTGGGGGGGTGTTCAAAATCACTTATGAAGACAGTTCAAAGAGGGGCGATACATCTGTGTTAGAAAGACTGAACTGCTCCTGCTTCAGGGCCCGACTATACTGTCCTAGACACCTTCAATGCATCCAAACAGTCCATAGATCCGTTCAGTATTTTCCATGCCCAGGAAGAGACTTCCTTCCTTCCTCCCTCCCTCCCTCCCTCCCTCCCCTCCCTCCCTTCCTCCCTTCCCTCCCTCCCTTCCTGCTTTCCTTCCTCTTTTCTCCTCTTCTTTCTCCTCTTTCTCTTCCCTCCCTCTCCCCTCTCCCTGTCTCTGGGTCCCATGTGTCCCAGGCTATCCAAGGATGACTTGAACTTCTGATCTTGCCTCCATCTCCCAAGTGCCAGGGTTTACAAGCGAGGGGCATCATGCCAAGTTTATGTTGTACTGGGGCTAGGGCTCAGGGTGTCACAAATTCTCCACCCGGTCTCTATCAACTGAACTACCTTTCCGGCCCACGTCTACCAAGCTTCTCCCATGAACCTCAGTGGGCAGGCCAGGCCCCTAAGAGGCTGCTGTCATTGTCTACTTCTAACACAGCTCCTCAAAGACCATTCGAATTTGGGTAACACTGGGCTCTGGTTTGTAAAATAACGTTTTTAATCATTAGGGTGTTTAAAATGTTCTCAGTTCTGACTGTCTTTTAATTTGAAGAGCTTCTTAAAGGAATGGTCATTGCAAGAGTCTGGTGTTTGGCGACCTGAAATTAATCTTCAGAGTTGTGGTGATAAAAAAACTAATCAGGAGGCAAGAAATAAATACTCTGCGGGACTGAAGAAGAGCAAATCCCAGAGTGGGGAAGGCAGGGACCACGGTGAAGTTCAACTACAAGGGAAACGGTGTACTGTGTTTACATGTGTGCAGGTGTGTGTATGTCTGTGTGTGTGTGTGTGTGTGAGTTCAGCCTAAGGAGTGGTTCCTCAGCACTATCCACTTCATTTTTTTGAGACCGAGTCTCTCACCGGATCTGGAACTCCCTGACTAGGTTAGGCTGGCTGGGCAGAGCGCCTCAGGAATTCTCCTGCCTCTGCTCTCCAGCACTGGGATGACAAGCACGGGCCACCACGCTTGGCTTTTTGTGTGAGTCGTGGGGGTTGAACTCAGGTCCTTGTGATTATGAGTCAAGCACTTGATGGACTGAACCAGCCCGACTCTACCCTCTCCCATTCTTGTCAGGTTCCGGGCTGCCTGGAACGATCTTCGGAGAGATGACTAAGCTTTCCTGGTGGATCCGGGTGGACGTTCTCTTACTATGTGACCAAAACCAAGCGGAGTGCAGCCAAGGACGCAGGACAGCCTCGTTACTGTGCCTTGGCAGGGACCGTGTCCTCACCTGGAAGAGAACTGCACTGGAGTTTGACCCTGCTCTTATCAGTGTTTGGGGGAAAGGGATGAGTGAATAAATAAAGGGGAAAGCAGGCATGCGTAGCCTATTTTACACCCCCTGAGAGAATGAGGTGTTGCGAGCATTAAGGCTGTTTTTGACATTTGTTAATTTGTAAATGTGTGTATGCCTGTGGGTATCCATGGCACATGTGTGGTCAGAGGCCAACTTGTGGGAGTCGGCTCTCTCCTTCCACCCTCTGGGTTCTGTTCACTGGAGTCAGATCACCAGGCATGGTGGCCAGTACCTTTACCCTCTGAGTACCTTTACCTACTCACCGTTTTGAGCATTTTAAGTAGCTATGTTCATCCAAGAGGCTCACACTGGTGACTGGGTGTGCTTTCATATCAGCTCCTCTCTGGCTGGTTGTGTGAGCTGCGTTCGGAATCTCTCTGCCTTAGTTCTTGGGGAGGGGAAGGCTGAGATCCCTCCCTAGGCCGGTTTGCAGACCTCCCCCATCTGGATAGGCCCACTGACTCTTCCTATCAGAAGTCTAGCTGTGGCTGTGAAACAAACCAGAAAAGATAGAGCAGCAACCTCAAAGCTCCAGGAGTTTGTTTTGGGGGGGTCTAGATTAGCCATTCTCAACCTGTGGGTCAAGACCCCTCGGGGGGGTGTCACATATCAGATATTTACGTTACGATTCATAACAGTAGCAAAAATACAGTTATAAAGCAGCAAGAGAAATAAGTTTATGGTTGGAGGTCACCACAACATGAAGAACTGTATTAAAGGGCCGCAGTACAGGACTGAGAACCACTACTCTATCTAGATCCTATACACCAGTAGTACATTTTATGATTTCAGCAGTCCCGGGAGAATGGGAAGCCTTTCCCACCTCTTTGTGATACACTGAGAAGCAAAGGGGAGTAGATGGATTCCCCCTGCTTGGATGAGAAAGAGTGTGGAATTTGTGGCATGCCTTCTCTGTCCCCATTTTTTTTTTTTATCTGAGTGGGTGCTGTTTGTGAGTGGGTACTGGGTCCTTCAGACACCAACTGAGGCACTAGTTGCTGTGTCTGATGGTGGTAAACCAAGAGTATAGCTTGAGCAGGAAGGCCAGCATGGAGCTGCCTGCTCTCTTTCTAGACTCCAATGCTTCCGACCATGGGGCATCCCCAGGGGAGTTGTCTTCAACCTGGTGTCAAACTGCAATGACCCATGCCTTTCTGAGATAGCTGGTCTTCATGCCATGTGCCTTAGAGTCTCTCAAAGGCCTTTTAGGATTAGCGCCTGCAATCCATGGCTGCGAGAATCCTGGAATTAGTTCCCATTTATTCCCTTTATTCTCAGCAATCGATTTCCAGTTAGTAGTTGATCTCCAGGGATGCTTAATACCAGGGGCTAACAATTTAGGGGTCAACATCCCGAGTGCCTGCACAATGCCGGACTCTCTATGTGAGCACATCTGAGCCTCAGGAAGAGCCCCTGGCTTCAGGCACAGTTACCCTTCTACACATGGGCAAAAAAGGAAGGCAAACAGATTACAGAATTACCCAAATCCTCGTTATAGTCAGAGGTAGAAAGGGATTTGAATGATGTAGGTTTGATTTCAAACTTCATACAATGAAAACACTTTTGTTAAGTACAGTGGGAGTTATTTGTGAGAGTTTCACACATCTAAGATCTTAAAAATGAAATTATGTCTCTTGTATTCCATATCTATCTATCTATCTATCTATCTATCAGATGCATTCTTATTAAAACAAAGTTCTTCAGCCTTTTCTCATCTATTTAAGAGAGATAAGTCCTGTATTGTACAGGAATCTAGCTGATGGTAGAAAACTATGCAGTTATTGTAGGTAGTGGGGTGGAATTATACATCATATAATTTATAATTAAATAAAATTTATAATTCATGAAAAAAGACCAGCCAAGAGAGGGGACTGAGAACAAAAGCCCACGCAACTTTGTGTTTGACAGGAAGTAGGCAGAAGGAGGCTGCAAACGCCTGCTCCCATGCCAGCATCTGATGTCTGAGGTCCTGTGAAACTACTGGGAGAAACCATACCTCGGATCCTCTAAAAGGGTTGGAGATGGCTCAGTAGGAAGAGGCACATGCTGTCAAGCCTTGTGACCCGAGTTCCATGCCCCGGACCCACAGGGGAGAAGGAGAGAACCAGCTCCTGCAAGTTGTTATGTGACCTACACACATGCTGCGGCTCAGTCGTTGACTTGTGCTTCGCCAGCTTTCTTAGAGGGCTCAGGATCACTTGCCTAGGGATGGTGCTGCCCACAGTTAGCTGAGCCCTCCTGTATCAGTTAAAAAATAAAGCCAGTCCTCCACAGATCCCAGAGGCCAATCTGATGGAGGTACTTTCTTACTGGAGGGTCCCCTCTCGGACAACTCTAGGCTGTGTCTCATTGACTGCTGAAGCTAACTAGGACAATCCTGACCTCTGAGAGTCACATTTTCATTTTAGAGTATTTCTCATCGAGTGTCAGCTGACTCTAAATATAAATTGAAACGAGTCCTTTTCCCAGGTTCTATGGTTAATGATCCGAGAAAACAAATTGATGGAGTAGCAAAGACCCTCAAGTCTCCTCAGTGTTGCTAGGACAGGACACCAAGGCTTGTGGGTGACTCACCAGAGTGAGGTAATCCAGGACTCCACTCTATTCCAGAGTCTATTCCTCGTCTCTTGGACACCGGGTATTGTGTCCCAGGGACAGAGTGTGGCATGCGTGTGTTCTGTTGCTATCATGTTTCCAACACTAGAGAAAACTGTTGTCTGGACCCTACCCAGAGGAGTTGGAGCTGGAGTCCTTTCCCAAGAGGAGTTGGCATGAAGCTGCTGTGGTGATTCATCTTTGCTGTCAGTTTGACTGGGTTGAGAAACACCTTAGGACATTAGTCAGGCCCACTTCTGGGTGTCTGCGAGGTCAGCTTCTGAGGCCATTGACTAAAGGGGAAGACTCACCCCAATGTGAACAGTGCCATCCTGTAGGCTGGAGGCAGAGGGAGTGGGTAAAGAGGAAGAGGAACGCTGGCTGTTGAAGGCTTTCCCCACCATGCTTCCTGGACATCATCAATTGCTGAGCAACTTGGCCCCTCCACACCCTGTCAGAATGATACTCTGCCTCAGGCCAGCTCCAGCAACAACAGAACAGGCTGACCATATGCTGAAACTCCTAAAACTATGAGCCAAGTCAAACATTTCCTCATTTTTAAATTGTTCCTCTTAGGTACATGTCATAGTGTCAAAAATCTAACATATCTGCTTCTGGGAAGTTTGTGTTTTCTCTTTGGGTTAGGTGGATGGGGATTTCTTCAATCTCAGAGAATTCTTAGCACAGTGCCTACGTGGATTGACCCATCAGATCCAAGTTCAGTGTGGATGTCCTGGGGGAATTGGGAAATGATTCCTGCAAAAGTGTGAAGCCTGTGGGGGAGGAAAGGACACTCAGCAAGGGTGTGCTCTGCCTGGGCAGGGCTAGGGAAGGGACTCTAGCTCTAGGCCACGTTCAAAGATAGGCGGACAGAAATATTGCTGTCACTAAACTATTCCAGGTCACAGGCCATCTTTGAGGGGAAGCCAAGCAGAAACTCAAGCAGTTACCCACAGCACATCTACAGTTGAGAGCAGAGAGGATAAACACATCCCTGCTGTCTGCTTGCTAGCTTTCTTCACTCTATCTGCCTAGGGAATGGTGCTGCCCACCATGGGCCGAGTCTTCCCATGTCAATCAGCTCTCAAGACCCGCCCCCTCCAGACATGCCCATAGGCTAATCAGACCTAGGCAATCCCTCAGCTGAGACCCCCCTTTTCAGGTGATTCTATGTGGTGGTGGTACATTGGCATTTAATACTAACCAGCATACAAGGCATGAAAGAGGGTGTGTGTGTGTGTGTGTGTGTGTGTGTGTGTGTGTGTGTGTGTGAGAGAGAGAGAGAGAGAGAGAGAGAGAGAGAGAGAGAGAGAGAGAGAGAGAGCATTCTCAACTATATATGAAGTGACAGGGGCCTCCAGTCTGACCCTGTGGCAGCTCACCCCAGACAACTGGTACCCCCTCTTGCAGCCTCTCTTTTGCCTGCTGCCCCCTCTCCTTGATCTGATGTCCTCTCCACATCCCTTACGTCCCTCCCAGGGAAATCTGCTCTGGTTTTCCTTTCTCCCTGCAGGCCCGTGAGGACAGAAGTCTGGGGTGCAGGTAGGATCACTCCAGAGGACATTTGAGAAGTCAAGGAGATGCTGAGGGACCATTCTGACTTTGCCAAATTATTTCTTGAAGGGCAGTTCTTAGTGGTGACAGTTTTGGTAAAAGGGTGCGAACAGTAGGGCTTCCAAATGAATACATGGGTCAACTTCTGGGCAACTCCCCCTTGGGAGGGTTGGCATTGGGCATGTTCTGTCGTTCTTTGAGAATATGCTAATCATCATCTTCAGATGCCCTCATTTACATGCCTGTGATTTTTATTACAGATTCATATTTCTCTGCTATGTTTGTTACTAACTGTATTTCCCTTCTGGGACTGGTCCTGTGTTTTGTTTTTTAACTATTTATCTTTTGTGATCTCAATATTTATTTTACAAATTTGCATTAGCTATTTATGATAGATCTTTATAATGTTTGATAGAAATATTTTCTCTCTTTAAAAAAGTCTTTAGTAATGCTAAAGACTTTAAAGACAGTGCCACCATTTCAGTGACTTCAAAGCACCCTGAAGGCTGGTAAACAATTTTTTAAAATTTTGTGTAAGTTCTCTGGTAATTGTTTTTTTTAAATGTAAATCTTTTATCAATCAAGTCTTATTTTGGTGAGTGCTTTGTTTTCCATAACATTTTCTATTATAAAATCAATGAGTGTTTGTTACTGAAAACAGGAAAAATAAAGAACAGAAGGAAAACATAAACAGATTAGTAGTATATGTATTCCCCCAAATACAACTGCCTTGATGGCTTCTGGGGCAGGGGGAGCCAATTTTCTCTAAAAGTGTGGTCTCTGGTAGGTCAGTCTTGCTCTCGTGGATGGTCCCATACCCGTGAGTATATGGGCAGCACAAATGGGACTCAGAGAATTATTTAAAAATTATTATTATTTTAAAAATATGGGTTATTAAATTCTTTTAAGAGGACATGAGGGTGGAAGGGATGCTGGGAGAGTGTGGGGTTTTTCTAGGAGGAGTTCAGAGGAGGACTGGGGGTGGGTATGATCAAAATACATTGTATGCATGTATGACATTCTCAGAGAACTAGTACAAATATTATGTTGAGGATTTTGCACAGATTTATAAGTTGAGCACATTATTTCTATATCCCCCACCCTCCTTTACTCAACCCCCCATTATTAGATCCTTCGTTTCCTCAGACCCTTTCATTCTGTTATCATGTAGCAACCTTCATTTTCAATAATCAAGAGAATTCTTTTAAACTTATTTCAAGTATTAGAAATATTAAGAAGTACCAACACTTGATAAAAATATTTTTAGTTAAAGAAATACAACTGTAAAGCAGTGTATGAACTCAGTAGCATCCCGCATATTGAAAATTTATGAACAAGTTTCATTGCTTTACAGTTTTTTTTAATTCTTTTATGTGCATGGGTATTTTACCTATGTGTATGTTTGTGTACCATATGCATGCCTGCTGCCTGTGGTGGCCAGAGGAAGGTGTCAGGTCCCCTGGGACTTGAGTGACAGATGGTTGTGAGCCACCACGTGGGTGCTGGGAACTGAACCCAGCTCCTGTGGAAGAGCAGGCAGTGCTCTTAATCACTGAGCCATCTCTCCTGCTCTAGCATAAATATTTTCAAAAATATTATTTGAATAACTATAGACTATTGCATTCTGTAGATGTACCACAATTGACTCTATTTACCTACTGTTTTCATTAGATTTAATGTATCAAGATACCACTGTTGTGAACAAAGTTATTATATACACAAATGATGACCTATAACTTTTTATTACTTCTTTCATGTAGATTCTTAAGGAATCTGCTGCCGAGGCAAAGTTTTCACACCCATGTATCTATGCTTATTATATTCTTCATATTAAATCAACGCCTACTATCCCTTGAGCCTTATTCTCTCTCTCCTTTTCCTGGAAAACCATTCCACCATATCTTTTCCATATAAACTGCTGGCTGGGATCTAAGAATGTAACATTAGAATCCAGCTGTTGCTCAGGCTACAATAGCTGCAGCAGACCATCTCCTCCGACAGATACTGACAGGCTTCTTCTGAGAGACCACGAATCTCTAGCTCGCTGACTTCCAAGTGCCAAGATCTTTTGTAGCACGAATCTTACAAGGTCTTATTAATAAAAACAAACCTGGAGCTGGGTATTGGGGTGAATGCTGGAAGATCAGAGAATGTGGCAGAACAAGCCACAGCCACCTCACCTTGCCAATTCCTCAGCTGATCCTGTTTCCTCAGACTGGAAGCCTCTGAGTCCTCATCCAAATGGATCTCAGCTGAACTGCTGCTCAAAACTCTAAAAGGTTAACCAGGCTAGTTCCTTGTCTTCACACCTTATATACCTTTCTGCTTCCTGCCATCACTTCCTGAGATTAAAGGCATGAGTCACCATGCCTGGCTGTTTCCAGGGTGGTCTTAAACTCACAGAGATCCAGATGGATCTCTGCCTCTGGAATGCTAGGACTAAAGGCATGTGTGCCACCATTTTCTGGCCTCTATATCTAGTGGCTGTTCTGTTCTCTGACCCCAGATAAATTTATAAGGGTGCACAATATTTTGGGGAACACAATATCACCACAATCTTTCACCTGGGAAAGTGAGTTTACATTAAAGGGGTTACTCATGGCCACACATCCTGCTTCCAACCCCTTCCCTGACTTCTGTATGGGAATCAGAGAGCCTGGCTGCAGGCTTGTGCCGTAAAATCATCCCCATCCTCAGAAAGATGTAAGAGGCTCCCACTTGAGCCATGGGGGCCCTAACTTCCTCTTGTAAGAACACCTGGCATGCTGTCTTCCATGATGTTAATAACTTTTCTAACAAACTCTTTACTCCCCAGAAAACCAACAGTCCATCTCAGTGCCCCTCTTGAATCCACTCCTGAGACCTTTTACATGTAAACTGTCAGGTTAATTAAATTTACTTCAAGGTCCCATCAACAATGAGTGGCCAAGTCCTTCCTTCCTGTCTGACACTCCACTTTGGTAGATATCAGCTAAATTAATAAGCCAAAATAGTGTATATATACTTTACCTTGTGTTTTTCCCCCAACCGAGCCAAAATTAAGTTTATTATAGACCCTGGATTTTATCGAAAATGGAATTTACTACAGCCCTTACATATTTTTAAAATCTGAGGCCAAAGTTTTAAAGAATTTAGTGACTTTCAGCACATCTTTAAGGATAGTGAATATTCATGAAAACGAACTGCCTCTCAGCTCATCGACTCCTAACATCCCCCATCTGCTCCCTAGTTTTGTAAGTGGAATACTTCCCTATCCTGCATTTCTTCCCAAACCTGGTCTCCTTTTTTTCCTTCCTCAGAGCTCTCTCTGTTCTAAGTTTGGCTCCTACTGTTCTCATCCATGTTTGTCTATGCTCCGAGCATATAGCATCCATAATGGTATTTACCATTATTTCGGATGCCTTCAAACTTTCGTACTCCACATGTGTTTAGCGTGAAATACCCCTCACGAGCCCATTTGTTTAGATATTTTCTCCCCAACTGTTGATGCTGTTTTAGGAGTTTGTGCAGCTTTCAAGAGCTGAGGCAGAGCCGGAGGATGTGAGTCACTGGAGAGTGGTCCTTGAGGGTCGTAGCTCCGCCTACTTCCTGCCCAAGTGCTCTGCTCCTGGTCAATACTTTGATGTAAATCTGTTTCCAGCTCTTATAGCTGCAGGCCAGCCTGCCTCAGTCTTGTGCCTTCCCTACACAAAACTCCCAGTGGAGATGAAGGTGTCTTTCCTTCAGTTGTGCCTGGCATATATTCTGTCACAGTACCTAGAAAAATAACTAATACAATGTATGCGTGTGCAACATGCTTTCTCCACTTAGCGCTTTATTTTTCGAGATTTCCCTCTGCTGGGAGCTGCCGTAAATGGCTCTAGCATGTGAGTGCATCACAGCTTGTTCATTGGGGTGATGGATTCTTGTGCTGTTAATTCATTTCGTTGTGCTGTTGTGAACAGTGTTGCAGTGGGCATTCGTTATCCACAAGAGAGAGCTTCTAGTATTCATTCCCTGGAATAAAATTCCCAAACTGTAAGATATGCATCCCTTAATGTTTCTAGATGTTGACAATTTATTCTCCAAAATGGTTATCACAATGAACGCATCATTAATAAAATGTGAGTGCTTTTCCAATTTTTCCACATTATCGCCCCACTCATGGTGTCAAATTATACCATTTCTGTTGGTTTAATGGATGTAACATGGTAGCTCGTTTTAGTTTTCAGCATTCTGATTAGTGGTGGGTTTGGATGTCATTTTGTGGGTCCAGTGGCCATTCAGACTCCCTGTAAACAACTCGCCTATCTTCTTCCCCTTTCTGCTGGCCGGTTGGCGTTTTCTTTCCTGATTTAAGTGCTTTGCCACTGTCTGCAGGTTAGGCATATCCTCCCACTTTACAGTTTATCTTGTCTCGTCTCCTCCAGTGCTTTTGTTGGATAGAGTTTTGATTGTTTTCCATGTAGTCGGATTTATAGTCTTTTCCTTGGGGGATATCCTTAGTGTCTCGATTTCTTCAGTTTTTCTTTAGCCTCATACAAGAAGCAATTCTTGAATCAAAGCTATTCTTCAAGGGGCCCTGATCTTGCCCTTTTGAGAATTTATCTTTTTGGTTATCACACACTGTTGTTTCACTTAAAGACACATTCTACACATGCAGGTAAAAGTGATTTTTTGTGCTTATGTGTGAGCAAGCTGTTCCTGCCTTTTATGCCCTTTGCAGAGGTTGGTAATTGCTCTATTTTCTTCACTTTCATATCTACACATTAATGGTGTCACCTACTCAATAACTGTTTTGGGAAATCTCCCTTGCCTGAGCCTGGTTCTTTTCTTGTTTTTGGAATTGTCACCATGCCTATTTGTCATTGTATGTCTGTGCATGCCTGTGCATGTGTGAGTGTGTCTATGTGGTATTTTCTCAGGTCTGTGGATGAGGATGATGCTTTTTTCCCCAGAGTGGACTGGACATCAGGTCATATTTTTTTTTAGGATTTGGACCAGATTCCTTGGAAAGAATCTGTTCACAAATATGTAGCGATATTATTGAGTAAAATTTTTAAAGATTTTATTTCGAATTTATGTGTATGTGGGTGTGGGTATGTGTAGAGGTATATGCCTGTGAGTGCAGGTACCTGTGGAAGCCAGAAGGGAGCATCAGATCCCTTGGAGCCGGAATTATAAGTGACTGTGAGCCACCTGACGTGGGTTACAAGAGCAACAAGTGAATCTGACAACATTCCTGTTAGCAGATGGAGTATGCAGTATTGGCTACTTTTACATCTTTGTGGACAAACATCCATCAGAAAGAACTAAAGGAAGAAAGACTCGATTTGACTTATGGTTTCAAAGTTTGTGACAGACTTCCCCTGGGATTTGAGCAGAATATTGTGGGAGGGAGCTTGCAGTGGAGGTGTGCTGTTCAGATCAAGACATACAGAAACTGGAGTCTGACAGGAAGTGGTCAGAGATAACATACCTGCAATCGCCGTACTTCCTCCAGCTATTCTGCAGCTTCCAGGAGTTTCTAGACTCTCCCAAAATACCGTCACCAGCTGGGGACAGAACATGAGCCTGTGTGGGCATTTCATCTTAAAACTGTACATATTTCCTTAGTAGAGTTCCCAGTCCCCTCCTTCTTCCTTATTTTCACATTTTCTGCATCTTTTCAACTTTTTATTCCGTGTTGTGCATCTGGCTTAAAACATTTTAAATTGATTATTATAAATTGTACAGTACAATCATACTTAAAAAAACTTTACATGAATGTTTTCAATTTTGATTTATACCCTTTCATTTCTTATATTTTTAAACATTTTCTCTACTGTATCTTTTTGTAAAAATATTTTTTTAACTTTCTTGAGATTTATTTTATTTTTATGTGTATGTCTTTGTGTGGTTTATGTGCTCATGAGGGTAGGTACCTGAGGAAGCCAGAAGAGAGTGCCAGATCCCTGAGCTGGAGTTATAGGCAGTTGTGAGCCACCCACCATGGTTGCTGGGAATCTAACCTGGGTCCCCTGCAAGAGCAGTACTTGCTTTTAGCAACTGAGCCAGCTCTCCGGCCCCCATCTGATTATCTGTTCAGAGAACGAACATTTAAACTTATGTATTACTTACACTGATTTTCTTTATCATAGATTGTTTGTGTCCTTATTCCATATTATTTCCTGTTTTCATGTTGACTCTCTTCATGAGATTTTTAAGTCAAAGTTTTAGTTCCCTTTTCTCATGTGTCTAAACGGAAGCCTGTGGAGCTACATCCTTACCCCCATCACTGTGCTGTCCCCACCCCTTGCACACAGGTGTTCATTTTGACCTTAAGTTCACACTCATTTGTTACTTTTTGGCATGAATTGTACCTTTTGATCAATTTAAACATATAGAAATGTTCAAAGACTAACATGAAGAAACCTACACACTCTGCCTAGGTCACCACTTACCTTTGTACCCCCAATTGCCTGACGGTTCACACTGCTTCTACATATAAACAGATTTCCAAACCAGTTGAGAGTAAGTTCATATGTTACGAACCACCTGAGAATGAGTTCATATGTTACGAACCATTTGAGAGGAAGTTCATATGTGCATACCTCAGTATTTTAAGGTGTATTTCCTAAAATAGCCATTTTCTCTACAAAATTCAAGAAATTTAGTGGTTAAGGGGACCGGAGAGATAGCTCTGTGGCTAAGAACGCATACTGCTTCTGCAGGGGACCTGAGTTTAGTTCCCAACACCCATGCCTGGCAGCTCACAGCCATCTGTAACTTCAGTTCCAGGGGCTCTGACGCCCTCTTCTGGCCTTGTCTTTAAGGGTTTCTATTGCTCTGATAAAATACCATGGCCAAAAGCAGCTTAGGGAAGAAAGGGTTTGTTTCAGCTTATAGTTTCTTATCACAATCATCTTTGAAGGGAGTCAGGGTAGGAATTCAAGACAGGAACTGAAGCAGAGACCACGGAGAATTGATATTTACTGATTTGTTCCCCATGGTTTGCTTAGTGTGCTTTCTTATACAACCAAGGACTACCTGCTTAGGGGTGACATCACCTCCAGTGATGAGACTTTCTCCATCGATTGTTAATCAAGAAAATGCCGGATAGACTTGTGTGTAGGCAAATCTCACGAAGGCATTTTCTCAATTGTTCCCTCTCACCAAATAACTCTGGCTTGTGTGAAGCTGACAGAGACTAACCAAAGCTGGCCTGTGCAGGCACCTGCGCTCACGCACGCACATTCACACAATTGAAAAAAAAAAATAAAATCTTAAAAAAACTTTTTCATAGGATATCAAGTTTATCAATGGGTTTCTTTTGATGGTATGGGTTTCCTCAGTGAACCTTAGTGTTTCATCATCCCTGCATCTTTCTTTGGTTATGGATACCTGTTTGTAGAGCAACACACACGTTGTTGGGTCTTGTGTATTACCAATTTGGGAGTTTGTTGAGGGCTGGAGGTGTGGCTAGATGGTACAGCCCTTGCCTATCACAAGGAGCCCCATGTTTGACCCCCAATACAGCAAAATAAAATAATAAAATAAATAGAATATAATAAAACAAACCAGTTTGGGAAAGGCGAATGTATGGAGTCCTTTGGGTGTAGTGATGGGAGATAACCTCAGTCCCTAGCTGTTGACTTTCTAAGTCTCTTCATTGTGCTATGAGCAAGCTTCCATTCATTCCCTTATCCGAAAAATCATGTCAATATGTAAGCCGACTTCATAGAAATTTTGCAAAGTCTAAATGAAAGCAAGACCACTCTGGAATGGAAGTAGAGGCAAACACAGGAAGCCAGCTATCTGTAAAATGCCACTGTCACTACTTAGCATCACAGGCTTCACTGGAACATCCCTCATCAAGTATCTTGGCAGTGACATATAAAGTAGGCAGGCCACACAAAGATCTAGGTTCAACATGAGGGTAATAGGCTCTACACTTGGATCCCATCTCCAGCTTCTCTGTGAGGTCACGGGAATAACTTACAATAAAGGCCCCTGGGAAGCAGGGATCCAAAGCTCCTTGTATGTTCTCAGGGTGCAGGTCAGTCTGTCATCCCACTCCGGTTCCACTGTGGAGCTTCACAGCTTGACTTGAATCCAACCGCCGGCATTTAGTGAGCTAAATACATAGGTTATACAAAGGGGCCATTTGCTTTTGCATTGGACATGGAAGCTGCAGGCTGAATGATACCTCAGTTCTTGTCCTCAGCAAGGGAAAAGGAAACCAAGAAAAACAAATCAAGCCTTGCTTGGTATTCTACTTCCTTAGTGGTGGAACTCACTCAGCCAATAAGAGGCCACAGACCTGTGGACTTCTTTGCAGCACTTCTTGTGGACAATATTCCTGGGACTGTTGTTTCTATTCAAGCTGCAGTCCAAACCTGATGTATAGTCACTTCTACCTCTCAGGGTCAAATGAGGCAGAGAAGAAAGCTAAAAAAGTCTGAGGTTTAAATTAGAGTCCGTTTTTAACTTTTCAAAATGTTCGTGGTATTTTAGAATCCGGATAACCTTCAATCAGACAATGCTACATCACCAGACCAAGGAGTAAGATTATAATTGGACCCACTTCAGGACAGCACGTCTTCTTTTCAGTTGTATAAACTCAGAGTCTCTTGAGAGCTTTATTCCATCACCCAGAAGATCTGGTCTGCTTCCTACCAGATGCAATAGGGCAATTTTCTTAACCTTCTCGAGGATAGACTGCTGTCCCCTCTCTCGTCAAATGCAGCATTTCTAAGTCCCTCCCTAGGAGTTCTGAGGCAGGGGACCTGGAATGTGCCTTGAACGTGAGCTTTGGAAATGTCACAATGACAGAGGCAGCAGACAGCCCTCTGCTTACCTCCTGGGTCTTTCATTTCCTACTTCCGTGATCCTGCACACATGACTTGACCTGTCTCAGCCTCATCTGCAAGAAGCCATGATAAACATCTTTTCCTATGAGTACTGAGAGGGTTAAAAAAGACTCTAAAGCCCTTTGTAAGTCTATTCTTCCTGTCTGGACTGATAAAGTTCAGAAGTACTTACCACAAGACTAGAGCACACTTCTCATCCACCCCTGACAAAAGTATGTGGGGTGGTCTGAAAAATGTCATCATTTGGAGGACACAGGGGTTCTCAGAGCTCATGGAGCACTTCCCTGTTGGAGCGGTATGTCCATGCGGCACCTCCAGGCCTTTGAAAGGGTGTTCACATTGCTTATATGACCAACTTCTTCTGGCTTCCCTTCACTTCCTGGGTTCTTACTGTGCCATTATCATTTAATTGTATGAGAAATTCCAGTTCTCTCTCTCTCTCTCTCTCTCTCTCTCTCTCTCTCTCTCTCTCTCTCTCTCTCTCTCTCTCTGTATGTGCATGCTGGTGCATGGGCACTGTGTCCTCTTGCATACAGAGGCCAGGGAATCACCTCAACTCTTTCCATAGACACTGTCCACTACTTTTTTTTTGAGTCAAGGTCTTTTACTTGGCCTGAAACTCCCCAATTAGGCTAGGCAGGCTGGCTAGTGAGCCTCAGGGATCCTTGTGATTCTGCTCTTCAGTGCTGGGATTCCAAGCGTATGCCAGAATGCCCAGCTCTTTTATGTGGGTGCTGCAGATGAACTCAGGTTCTTGCCCTTGCACAGTCAACAACACTTCACTAACTGACCTATTTCTCAGCCTCAGAAATTCCAGTTTCCTTGAAACCAACCCTGTGTTTATATTCTTCTTCAGTAGAAATATGCAATAAATGATTCTATTTGATTTTACTTTGTGTTACGCAAATTTCTCTTCCTGAACTCCCAAGTTCTTCATGGTTATTTTCTTCCCCATCCTAATAGAATTCGATGGATTTTGATACATACACTTCCATTTTCTTTATATGTAATCTTTCAAGAGGACAGAAAGCACACTTTAAAGACACAAACTATGCAAGGCATGTTAAACTTTAGGAAGTGAAAATAAAAGTGAGAAAAACAGTCTCTCCATAAATGAAATTGTATCTCAAATACATGTTGTATAGTTCTTTATAGTTCCAAGCAGTGAGCCAGATATTTGGCTCAGAACATTCTAGCATCACTGCAAAACTGCTCCATTCAAAAGATGAACTTGATGAGCCTCAGGTCGATAGCTGGAATGATTATCTCCTGAATCTTGCTTTTCCACTGGCCCAGAATGTTGGATTCTCTTCAACATCAGAATTATTAAGGGTTGACAGAAGAGTCAGGAAGCCCACAGAAAACTGCTCTGCTCTGACACCATGAAGGTAAGTACAAGAGGGCCTCATGCTGCAGGGGGCATGATAGCTGGGCACAAGAGCCAAGCCAAGGATGAGCTGATGTTCTGGTCCAAAGCAGTAGCCATGGCAACAGTGATGATGGCCGCTCCGCTCCTTCCAGCAACGATGCCCATAAGAGGCATTGGCTGAGGGTAGCCGCTTGTGCTTCTGAGCTAGACTCTTGCCAAGGGAAGCTTATGTAACTTTTAAGCACTGGGAAGGAAAATGTGCAAACCTCTTTCATGTTATCCTCGAAGATCCAAATCCATATTGAGAAGGCAAATGCCCAGTTGTCCAGGCTGGCCAAGTCCAGGTGGGAGTCCCTAGCACAGGCAACCTGGAGCCTGTCTCCGATTGTCCTTTTCTTCTCTCTACCTCTGAGTAAAGGTGCTGCTCAGGACAGGAGCGGCCCTGAGGAGGATCTGTGCTTTTGAAGCCACCATTCATTTCAAAGAGGCACGCACACCGCTTCTCAAAGAGATGGAGCCTGGGTACGAATAACAACACCCGCTGGGTCCTCCTGCCATCAGCCACGAAGCAAGGTGGCTTTTGATCCAGACACTGACTGATGGTTCTTCTGAATGAAGTCGATGGCAAGGACAAATGAGCAGGGCCACTGGGAAGGCAAGGGACCGGAAGGGGGGCGATTGAAAGCATTTAGCACAAAGGTAAACACAGCAGCCATACAACTGAAGAATTCCAAATGACAGCGAGCTGACTCCGCTTGATAATTCATAGTTCAAGATCTCCACGCTGTTTGTGCAAGTGTGTGTAAGCTCCTGGGAGATGTCAGACCTCGTTTGCTAGACTTTTCTGTAAAAGGAGAGAGAAACATTCAAATAAATGTCATAAATGAGGGAGGGCCGACTGAAATATAGCCGGGGAACGGTTGAGTGGGGAGAGTAGGAGATGCCGAGGGAAAGGAGGTGCCTCTGACCAGGAGAGAGGGTGGGCTTTCTCGATGTTGGCGTGGTCATATTGTTTCAAGGTAGAAATGCCCGTAAAAGCTCACTGTAAACACTGTGGGTCACATTAGGGTCTTTTAAATGAACTCCGAGGGGTGTACCGTTACTTCCCATGAATTCTTGCCCTTCCCTTTATATAGCGTTCTGGTTTTAGTTCCTGTAACTTAAAAAGATTTATAAATTGGGCTTCGAGACATGTCTGCAGTCCCAGCAATTGGGAAGCAGAGGCAGGAGGACACACACACACACACACACACACACACACACACACCCCGTAGTGGGATTGCTAGGTCATATGGTCTCTATAGTTTCAGTTCTTTGAGTAACCTCTCTGCTGTTTCCCATAATGGCTTTATTGATTTACATCTTTACCAGCAACATTCAAGAGTTTCCCTTTGTTCACACCCTTATCAGTATGAACATCAAGAGATCTATATTCCTGTTCAGGAAGAACTCATTTTCAGTTCTGATCTTAAGCAGAAATCAGACAATTACTTCAGCAGTCCGCAGAATAATCCTCCAACAAGCATTCTGAACTTTGCCCCTGTGCCCTTTCACCCCACTGTAAGTCAATATTAGAGTCTTACCTTCCCAGCTACCCTTGCTGCTGGGATGGTCATGTGACTAGGACCTGACTTCAGCCGAAGTCCAGTGAGGACATGAAAAAAGAACTGAAGAGGAACCTCCCAGCCTAAAGATGGTAGAATAGCAAGCAAGACCTGTCCTGGGAGCTGGGAGATGGCTTGTCATGCAAGCAAGAGGATCTGAGTGCAATCCCTAGAACACTTTTTTTTAAAGTTGATGTGATGGCATACTCTTATAATCCTAATACTGGGGACACCGAGTTAGTGATCCTGGGGACTTGATGGCCAGGCAGCCTAATCAGCAAGTTCCAGGTAGAGAAGTGACCCTGTCCCAGAAAAAAAAAAACAAACAAAAACAAAACAAAACAAAACAACCCAAAACAACCCAAAACAACAACAACAACAACAAAAAAAACAAACGAAAAACAAAAAACAAGATGACACCAAGGCTACACACACACACACTCTTTTATGGCAATTTTGAGTTTGGGCAACAAATTGGGATTGCTTACATTCACTCATTACATATGATAATCAATGCTTTTATTGCTTAAGTATATACTATTTGGGGTTTCTGTTGCTTAAATCTATATATAAACTAGACATAGTGGTTTACGCTATACTCTTAGCACTTGGAAAGCTGAGGCTGGAGGATCATGATTTTGAGGACAGCCTGGACTAGTCTACAGATAGACAAACAAAGCTAATCATCCTTATGAATTTGACTTTCCTGGCAAAAATATAAAAGGCAAAATGTGGAGATGTCTGAGACAGAGTGAGTGTAGGGATTGGGACACTGGGACCAGGTTTTTGTCACAGGCTGTTCTCTGGCTCTATATTTTCTATCACCTGACATCCAGCCCTGGTGCAGAAAGATTTTCACGGTGTTGGGCCAGTGTTACACCAAGTTCTAGTCCAATGGTGCTAGGACTCCAAGCCAGCCTTGGCTAGCGTCCATTTACTTATCTGCCCAGAGGGCTTAACAACACCTTATGCCACTTGTTTTTAGGACGACCGGATTTTTGTGTAGTGTTAGGTAGAGCCTGGCTTGGTACCTGGAGGTATACTAAAAAGACAGGTACTGTCACTTTAGGATGGTTTGTATTATGCCATGAGCCTGAGAGGTGAGTTTCCGTCTCACGACTCCATAGAGCACCTGTTTCGGGGAAGGCGAGCAGAATTTATTTAATGCTGTCTTCTTGGCGGTAATGTGTTAGGTACTGAGGTGTAGGTGGAAAATTCGGCTTTTGTTTCCCGCCTGCTTTCCGCTGAACAGGCTGTGACAGGGTGTCTGTTTTGATCAGCGATGCTGTCGCTGATTTCTCTCTAATCTTGACTCTCTCTGATGTAAGCTGTGAAGACATCTGTTGGCGTTAACCTAGCTCTGTTGTGTGAGATGCGTTGGGTCTGCTCATCATGCTTGTGTCCAAGGCAGACTGCCCCCTGTGAACTCCCCAGCTGCCCAGTGAATCATCAGCCAAGGGACAGGTGGTGCTTTGGCACATCGTAGAGTGAAATGTGACTGTCACACCTGGGCCTTTAAAGGCTTCCCTGTGCTACACAAACCAGGCGGTGACTTACTGCCTGTAGCCTTGCCCCTGTGAGGCCACCACTTCTCCACTTCCTCATGGAATTAGTGATTTTTTTTCCCTTGCAGCAACCAAGTATCTGACCAAAGCAACTCAAGGAGGGGTTCACTTTGACTCACAGCTGGAGGATCCAGTGCTCATGACAGGGGGCTCATGCAGTCAGTAGTGTGAGCTGCTTGTATTGCACCTGCGGTCAGGAAGCAGAGAGTGGTGGATGGTGCTGCTCAGCACACTCTCTCCTTTATTCTGCTCAGGACTCCAGGGGCCATAAAATGGAGGTGCTCACGTTCAGGGTGGGTCTTCCCTATTTACTTAAACCTGCCTGAAACCATCTTAATAGCCACACCCAGAGGTATGTTTCCATGGTGCTTATCTGTCTACTCAAGTTGGTAATGAAGGCTAGTCATCACACTCGTCCTTGGCTCCTATTTCAGGGCCATCCGGATTTTTGGCCTTTCCTAATTGGCATCCTTGGGCTGTGGCTTGCTGCTTCTGGCCTGACCTCAGGTCTCCCGGGGCATGTGAGGAAGCCTTGTTTTAGGTTCCTCCTCTGAAGATATTATTTTGCAGTGTGGTCCATCACCCAGGAGCTAGAGATCATCAGACATCAGACCACACGACTCAAGACCCTCACCCAGTCACACGTACACTTAACTTCCCAAGGGATAGGCACCTGTGTCAGAGTCAGGGTGAGGCTGGAGCTGCCTGGCATTCAGTCCACCTAGATGCATTGGTACCTAATATTTTTACTTTAAAAATGTTATTTCATGTCTATTCTGTAATGTGTGTGATGTAATGTCTGTGCATGTGGAGGTCACTCAACACCAAAAGTCTTCTTCAATGGCTCTCCACTTATGTTTTGAGACAGGCTCTCTCACTGGGTCTGGAGCTCACTGTTTTGACTAGACTAGCTGGTAAGCAAGCCCCTGGGGTCTTCCTTTCTCTGCCCTCTCAGTGCTGGGGTGATAGATATGTGTTGTCATACCCCTTTTTGTTTTGTGGGTTTTTTTTTGTTGTTGTTGCTTCTGTTTTTTATGTAGGTGCTGAGATCTGGACTCAGGGCTTGATGTTTGTGTGACAGTTTTAACATTAAAAGGGAAAATATCAACAAAGAAAAGGAGACACTGAAAGTTAAGTGGGGTTCCAGAGACTGAACAACCTTCTAAAAGCTCAAATCAGTTCAATATTGAGGTTAATAGCACTTGCAGGTACACCCCATGCTTTCTGTCCCCACCCCCAACATGTCCCTACAACACTCAATTGGGCTATTTCCATGGCTACCATGCATCCATCCCCCACACATCCAGATGGTGGCCTTGAGGGGTGGCGATGCCTCATTGCCCATGCCATGTGCTGTTATGAGCATCACATGTTAAGCAGGGTCTTCGGAGCCACGGTGATGGATTGGGCAGTTATTTTCTTTCTGAACAGTCACTCAGCCTTGGCATCTGGTGAATCTCAGAGCCAGGTGGTGAACTTGAATAACCTCATTTTGATGTAGGTAGAAGAGACCCCAGTTGGTTCTGACTTGCCATCTGTGGCCTCCTTCTCTCATAGAGATGTGTCCCGAAACTCAGAGTTGGGTTATTTCTAATCAAGTCATTGCTTGACACCACTGCTCACTGTCCACAGCCACATGCCCTGACCGCAGCCACGTCTCCAGTGTCCAATGTCCTGAGGACAGATTAGAAAAGGACTCGTACAGGGTATGGCTGTCGTGGTGAGGAAGCCCAGATATCATGTACCTTTGTCATAGGCCAGCTTCCTCCATCTTTGGCTCAGGAAACATGTGACAGAGTCCAGTTGACTCTGAAGGGCTCGGTATGTTAGAAGCCATAGCTCAGAGAGAAGGGAGCGGAAAGCAGCCCCAGACGGCGTGACAGATGAGACACACCTGAAGATGGTGACACCATTCAAAGCAAATCCAGCAGCTGGGAATGAATCTGTCAGCAGCCTGGGGTCAATTGATAAGGGAGCAAGAGAGCCACGGTCCTCATTCTTAGAGACCAAGCTTCTAGAACCTTGTGCCTTCAGCAGTGGTCAGCAGGAGAGACCACCTGAGATGTAGAGGGACACACAGACACTGTGTCCCTCTCCAAAGGCTTGAAGTAATAGGGAGCCAAACATTTGGTTCTTTGGGAGAAATCAGACATTCCTGGGTTGTGTGAATTAAAATATAAAAAATTATGTAGGATTTTTATAGACCCCTGGGAAGATGACTCCGTCTATAAAGTGTTTGGCTGCATAACTATGAGGACCCGAGTTCAGATCCCCACACCTACATAAAGAGACAGACATGGTGGTAAATATCCGTGAACCCAGCACTGGGGAGGTGGAGATGGGAGGATCCTGGAGGCTCCCTGGACAGCACAGTCTAGCTGACTTAACAAGCTCCAGGTTCAGTGAGAGACCCTGTCTCAAAAACTTTGATGGAGGGTGATTGGAGAGGACATCTGATGTCAACCTCTGGCCTCCACATGTATGTGCACATGTTCATGTGTGCATGTGCATGCACATACCACACACACCTATAATTTTTTTAAAAACACGTTTAAAGTATTTTTTTTATATATGTGTGTGTACGTGTGTATGATAATGTGTAAGTGCCCATGGGAGACAGAAGAGGTTGTCAGATCCCCTGGAGCTAGAGTCACAGGTGGTTGTGAGCTGCTCAACGTGAATGCTGGGAATGGAATTCCAGTCCTCTGGAAGAGCAGCAAGTGCTCTTAACCACTGAACCATCTTTCCAGCCCCTACAAGATTTTTAAAGATATTTCAATCATTGTCATAAAGCAAGGTAGAGTCATTGAAAAATATTTTTAGAAGAACATGTAAGCAATAAAAAGTTGTTGGTCATCTTGCTGGCTTTCCATAATATTTGTGTATTTATAATCTGCCCTCCTACCTATCCATACCCAGTTGAACTTATGCTCACGAAGTCAGATCCCACTGCTTTCCAATTTGTATTTATCCTCACTAAGAAGCCTTACTATTCATCAGTAAATAGTATCATTTTAGTGGCTGCAATGTATTCCAAGATACAGACAGACATTCAAAGGCTTATGATGGTGCAGTGTATTTTGTCTGAGTATACATCACATATTAACATCTGCAAAAATTGTAAAGGGTGCTCATGATAGGCCAGTCTAGTCTGCCTCTGCTCTAACCACCACCAGACTGTCGCAAAACTGGGCCTTGAGATATGTTGGTCACTTCCCATCCGATGAGGAGATTCAGAATATGCCACTCCAAATAATCCATGTCTCTTCTGTTATTTGCCCAACTCTCCCCCCACAGCTGTGAGCAACAGCATGAGAGGAGCAAGACTTACCATGGGAGGTGGAGAGGGGTCAGTGAGATGCTTCAGTGGATGCAACCAAGCCCGAAGACCTGAGTTCAGTGCCCAGGACCTTCATGGTGGATGGGGAGAATCAAGTCTCCTTAGGTGCCTTCTGACCTCCACATGCATGCTGTGACTCACATATACATGCATACACACACTGAACAAATTGTTTTAATTTTTTTAATTAAAGGAAGGAAGGAAGGAAGGAAGGAAGGAAGGAAGGAAGAAAGGAAGGAAGGAAGAAAAGAAATGGGGAGCTAGCTGCCTCTGGTGACCAGACCTCACTGCAATACCATCCCCCGCCAGCAGTCTGCCCACACTGTCCTGGTCACTTCCCTGCAACTCATCACTCTAAAAGCTAAAGTCTCCTCTTCTTTGTTGAGCTGCTTCTGAGAAATTCATCTTATTTATCTTTCTTATTTATCTTTTGTTAAAATGGAACATAAGGGGCTGGAGAGCTGGTTCAGTGGTTCAGTGGTTGAGCACTGGCTGTTCTGACAGAGGACCCAAGTTTGGTTCCCAGCATCCACATGACAGCTCACAACCATCTACAACTCCAGTTCAGGATATCTGATGCCCTCTTCTGGCCTCCTTAGGTACTCATGCACAAGGTGCACATCAACTTATGCAGCTAAACCCTCATGCACATAAAATAAAAATAAATCAACTCTTTTCTAAACTGCTGTGTAAGCCTCTGCACCTAATGACTTGGGATCTTTTTCTCTTCTTTCCTGTGAAATTAAAATTACTGACAACATTTGGAGCCTTTCCTCCTGTTTAGTTGTACAGCACCTCTCATTTTTCCTCTCTTTCCCTGGGCTTCAAACCCAGGGAGAAGTTATCCTGTGTCCAAGGTCAAGCGTTGGCTTTTTATGGTAAGGTATCACTTCCCGGAAACCCTGCACACAGCTCGCAGGGAGACACGGTGCAGAAACTGCCTCAGCACAGGTGGCGTGGGGCCTGCGAGTGTATCTAATCCGCTCCCAGCTAATGTTGATGTCCTAGATGGAGCGCCACGTTGAGAAGTGGGGCTTCAGAGTATGATTTAGTGTCACCTGGAGGCCTCCCAAAGCTCAGCTCTTCACTAGAGTGGCTTAGTAAGTCTGGGCAGGTCCTACGAGGATGCTCAGGCTGCTGTCCTGGGGGACACACTCTGGGAATTATTACTTAGAGGCCATTCAGTGAAGCCAGACAAAGTAGCTTTGTCCTCAGAGCCCCACTTTGTCCCTGTGTAACCACGGCAGGTTGCTCACTCTCTGTAACAGCAGTCGGTTTCGCTACAAATTAAAGATAATAATACCCCTTAAGAGGCTGGAGAGATGGATCAGCTGTTAAGAGGGCTTGCTGCTCTTCCGGAGGACCTGAGGTTGTTTCTCAGCACTCACGTTGGTCAGCTCACTTCCTCCTCTGACTCCAGCTTCAGGGGATCTGACACCCTCATCTGGCCTTCATGTCATGTTACGCATGAGTGTGTGTGCATTTGTGCGCACACACCAGACAGACAGACAGACACACATACTACATTTAAAAATAAAATACAATTTTCATAAAAATAATCACTGTCTCTTAAGTGGCTTTTGTGAGCCTCGTGCCCTGTAAACGGGACAGCCATAGCTGCTGTTCTTTCAGCCAGGTGGAAGACTGGACTGTGCCCATCTGCTGCTCTTCAGAAAACCTTGGGTGTTCAGAGGAGAGGGTTGCTGCTCTCTCCAGACATATCAGAAGAGCTCTCTCCTTGCGCATGATGTCCCCTTTAAGGCAGAAAGTCACCAGCTCTCCTTTCTCCCCAAGGCTGCCATTCCTCATTAAGTAAGGGGATGCTGGGCACAGTCCGCCTTTAACCTGGATGTTCAGGAAGTCCTTATAAATAAAGAATGCAGACAGGCCTAATGAGGGCAACATCATCTCAGGCTGCAGCAGTGAGGCTCGGCTCCCCCAGCTTCCCGGGGGGGTGGGAAGCTCAAAGCCAGTTCTGACTAGTGTGGATTAGAGTGTTCCCAGCATCCCAGGCACCTCTCCCAGTGCTTTAATCACATGCAAGGCCACAGCTAAAGTGGGGGTGTTGGTGTGGAAAGGCCGTGGGCGGGGGGGGGGCGTAGGGGTGGAGAAGCAGGCTCCTGCAGCCAGGATTTTTGCTTGCATGTGGAGCTTGGGGAGGGAGCTGAGTGGGCAGGCTGGCATTTCAGGCAGAGCAGGCAGCAAAGCTCAGAGACAAGGGGCTGCCTAGTTAGGCAACTTGGGCACTACCAAGTAGGGGTGGTGGGGCTGCAACCCAGAGGCGTGGGGAAGGCAGGGTTCTGGGAGGGCTGGGTCACACACGGGGCGAGAACAGCCGAGTCAGTAATGTGCCTGCTTTGCAAAAGCGAGAACCAGAGTCTGACCTCTGGAAGCCACATTTAAAAAAAGCTGGGTGTGATGGCATGCGCTTCTGTGCCTGTAATCTCAGCTCGGGTGTGTGGTTTAGATGTGGGTGGGTATTTGGGCTCTCTGGGCAGGCGGATTAGCCTCATCCGGAAGGTCGAGGCCTGTGAGAGATCCTGTCTCAACAAAACCAAGGTGGGCAGCATCTGAGGAATGACAGTGGAGATTGTCCTCTGACCCCCCCCCCCCCCCCACGCACACGCACACACCACACACACACACACACACACACACACACACGCTCCTGTTATGGCATGGTGGGAAGTTCCAGCTGAGGGAAGAACACTATCAGTAAGGATGCTTTTGACTGTAAAAGACTGAAATCAATATGCCTTAGTTTGAGTCGAAGTGTTTAAGCTGTGTCACAGGATCCAAGGTGGGGAAGCGGCAGTCCTGTGGGCAGAGGCCGACTCAGGGAGCAAGATGGCATCCAGGCTCATTCTCTTCTTACTGACTCCACATGTGAGCTTTCTCTGCTTTAATGGGTCACATGGATGAGGGGAAAGAATGCTTATTCCATAGCACAGCCCAACATGTTTGGGATTTTGCTACCTGGAGAGAAGTTACCTTAGTCTTAAATGAGTTCTGGGGAAGAGACTCTGATTGGCCACCTTGGGTTATGTTCTAATCAAATCTTGCGTGTTGTGGGAAGCTGAAACACACTGTTCAAGACAGCTCCTGGGACTCTTAGATGTGGATCAGATAGGGAGGTGAAGGGGTTTCATTCTGAAACAGACACTTCAACTGTTGTCCATGCGGGAAGGAACGGAGCAGACTTTCTCCTGAGGGGCTTTTGCCCTTTGTGTGTAACTCCTGGTTTGTTTTGTTTTGTTTTGAGACAGGGTTTCCCTGTGTAGCCCTGGCTGTCCTAGAACTCACTCTGTAGACCAGGCTAGTCTCGAACTCAGAGATTCACCTGCCTCTGCCTCCTGAGTGCTGGGATTAAAGGCATGCACCATCACCACCTGGTTCCACCTGTTCTTTCTTGGTCAACAGTGGAGGCAGAACCAAGTTTGAAATCTTGGTAATGGTTATAGGGTCTGACTCCTGGGACATGAGCTTGTGACAAGTTTGGAAACAATGTTGAGTTCTGGAAGGTGACACCATCTATAAGTAGCAACAAGATCAACCTGGCTAACAGCCATAGGGAAGCTGAGAAAATAATGACAAGTTGGCAAACAGTCCTCCCATACACCACGAAGAAATGCTTCCTTAAAAGTGTGATTTGAAAACATCAGACAGAGAGTTAGTGGAAATGAAAACACGTGGAAACTCCACCTACCCATGATGTAACTGCTTTCTTTGTCCCTTTTTTTTTTTCTTCTTTTTTTTTGGTTTTTTGAGACAGGGTTTCTCTGTGTAGCTTTGCGCCTTTCCTGGATCTCGCTCTGTAGACCAGGCTGGCCTCGAACTCACAGAGATCCGCCTGCCTCTGCCTCCCGAGTGCTGGGATTAAAGGCGTGCGCCACCACTGCCCGGCTCTCTTTGTCCCTTTTTTTCTTCCAGCTTTTTCCAGAGCAGAGGCTTCCAGAGTTTTCGAGGATAAACAACACTCCGTGTTCCACATTATATAATGAGTAATTTCCACGGCGCCTTTTCATCATCTGAAGTATCTTTATCAGCACTGCGTTCTTTGGATTAAATATGCTGTTCCCTCCTTAGCACTTAATTAAGATCTGATTTAAAAATTTGAGACTATGGTGTGACTCATAGAAAATGACGGAGTCCAAGCAAAATTAACTTAAAGTTTTAGTATTTATTTTTGTTTATGTGTGGATGTGGATGTGGATGTGGATGTGAGTGCCAAGCCTGTGGAGGCCAGAAGACGGTGTCCGATCCCCTAGATCTGGAGTTATCGTTGATTGTGGTTGTGAGTTTTGCTCCATGTGGTGCTGGGAAGTGAACTTGGGGTCCTCTGGGAGAGCAGGAAGGGCTCTAAACCCCTGGGTCATCTCTCCAGCCCCTCAGAGGAACTTAGAATAGAAAATGTCTTCTCCAAGTCACAGAGCTGGAACCTTAAGATGCTCTTAGTTTCATTTGTTGGGATACAGGTTCATCATCTGATGTCAGATATCGGTGACCGCGTTTCACGTAACTTCAGAACTCTCAGCACATCACATGACTGCATGAGAGAGGAGCCATTTCTTATTTTTTGTAACAGCGGAGAGAGGGATTTTTTTTTTTTTTTTTTTTTTTTTGCCCTTTCAGCTCACTATCATGAAAATAAAGGAGGCAGAGCTGAAACGAATTATGGCAATTTAAAGTCAGACCGATTTCGTGACTGGTAGGTAAGTCAGCATGCAGAGGCATTTACATTTCCGGGCTTGGCTGGCTTTCTCGATGCCCTTTGCAAGCTGCACAGGAGCTGAGCTTTAAGTCTGGTTATAAGCTAATACAGGCCGTTAGCCACCGTTTTAGATGAAAAGCACCCAGGCTCGAGCCTGAACATTCCGTGCTTCACTGTGGATTTCTCGGGGGTCATTCAGCAAGCCTATGATTTTTTTTTTTTTTTTTGAGGGAGAAGTGATTGAGCGGATTCATTTCAAAGCACATTTACATTTGAAAACAGGGGTTTATCAGCTAAAAGAGCTATTCTTGAAAGGTATGCACGCAGAGCAAATTTAGAACAAGCAGACCATTTAGCCATGATAGCGATGAATGGCCCCAGATCTTAATGCACTGGGGGCATGTCACCATAGGCACAGACTGACTGTTGACTACATGGTATTTCACCCTGGGAAACACAGGAAAGGAAGTCCTGTCACCCGGTATCTCCTCAGAATGCTCTGAAACATTCTAGTGTGGCATCAGCAAGATTATAACCACACAGTTGACCAGAAGCAAACCCGTGGAGAAGCCTGAGCTTTCAGTGTGGTACAGGGGTAGGATCTGGGTTCAGGTTGTGGGTTGGTCTCTTGGGTCTACCAGTTACTGATATCTGAACTTGGCTAGGTCTCATCTTCCTTGTCTGGGAAATGGGAAAAAGTTCTCAAGCTTACAGAATTGTTGGGTGCAGTGATTGCATTCAGTTATGTAATGTGGTATTTCTCAGACTGCAGTCTGCATGCAGATCACTGGGGTTAAATCTCCATAGAGGCTCCTATGCAGTAGGTCTAGGGTGTTGTCTTACATTCTGAATTTGTGTGTGTGTGTGTGTGTGTGTGTGTGTGTGTGTGTGTGTGCGCAAGTGAATGAGTGTGCAGGTATGCATCACTGCCAAAAGATAACCTTGCCTGTCTGTCATTCCTCATATTTTAAAGATTTATTTTATTATTTCTTTTTTTGTTTGTTTGTTTTTTGTTTCTTTGTTTTTTCAAGACAGGGTTTCTCTGTGTAGTTTTGGTGCCTGTCCTGGATCTTGCTCTGTAGACCAGGCTCGCCTTGAATTCACAGAGATCTGCCTGGTTCTGGCTCCCAAGTGCTGGGATTAAAGGTGTGCGCCACTGCCGCCCATATTTTACTATTTCTATGTGTGGTTGTGCATGTGTGTGTGTTTGCATGTGTGTGTGTGTTTCTGTGTGTGTGTGTGTGTGTGTGTGTGTGTGTGTGTGTGTGTGTGTGTGTGTGCCTGCAGAGGTCAGAAGAGGGCCTTAGAATTACAGGAGGTTGCAAGCCTCCTGATTGGGGTGTTGGGAACCAAACCTGATTTGTCTGAAGGAGCAGCTGACTCTCCTAACTGCTGTGCCGCCTCTTTAGCGTCAACCTTGGTTTGTTTTTATTTGTTTGTTCTGACATAGGGCTTCTCAGTGGCCACCAGTTAGGCTAGGTTGGCTGACCAGTGATCCCCAGGGACCCTTCTGGTTCCCCCTCCTCAGTGCTGGGATTTCAGGCACGTTCCACTGCTTCTGGCTTCTTTGCATGGGTCCTGAGATCAAACTCAGGTCTCATGCTTATATAGCAAACACTTGATTAACTGAGCCCTCTCCCCTGCCCTATAGACTAGATTTCTAACAAGATCTGGGCAGTGCCTGCTGGGGTCCTGGCTGCACTACAGTAGTGAGCATGCGCCCAATTGATAGTGCTAGTTACTCAGTCTTCCCTCGGGTGGATCTCCCCTCTGTTCCTGTCGCTTCTGCCTTCATGAACATCTACTTTGTTTCCTTCTGACCTTCTATTGCAGCCACACCATGCATGTGATTGGCATGTACTTACGGTGCATCTGTGTGTGAGGGAGACAACAGAGATGTTAACACGTCTGCATTCCGATTTGGAAAGGGCAGCCTGAGCACAGTTGCAGCCATTGGGCAATTTAAAGTTCAGGCTTCCCATGGGCCCTTTCAGAGGCTCTACCCTCCTTCCCCTCCAGTGTCTCCAGGTTAGAGGAGCTTACACATGCCCACAGCTCCAGGGAGAGGCCGCTGGCCAGCTCGCTGTTTCTCTGCCCCCTTCTGCTGAACTCCAGTGGGCTCCTAGCTCCCACCTCTGCCCTTCCCCGTCTTCTGTGGGCACACACTCAGACTGTGACAAGGGGCATGGCGGTCATCCCTGCCTGACTTGACGCCATCTTACGTCTCCTTGGCCTTACAGAAACTCTGACGGCCAGCTATGACCCTCATAGGGTCACCTGACATCCCACAGTGGGCACCAAAGAGAGGGGCCTTGTTCATCTGCAGGGACACAGGGGAACTTTCAAACACTTCAACACTACACAGGAACTGAGACATCTGAGGTACCTGCTTCGGCCCTCTCTCTTCCTGAACAGTATGGTTCATACCACAGAACTACCATGGCCTCCTTGTCTTGGCATAGGGGCCTAACCAGGAAATGTGGTGTCTGTCTGTCCCAGGCCCTTCCAGAGCTGAGGCTCAGAGGCAGAGACGAGCCTCATGAAGCCACTTCTTCCCTGGACTCTGAATCCCCCACTCCTAGGGGAGGTTCTGCTTTCCTCTGTCTGCTGGAAATTGTTCCACTAGTTAGCTCTCTTCTTCCTCACCCCATGTCCTTAGACCTCTTTGTCCCTAGAGACATCCACCCACCCCTCCCAGAGCAATAAACCCCATCACGATGGAAAGGCAAAACTGGGAAGGAAAACTAGACTTAAAGTAAGCAAACAATACCCTTATGTTTTCCTGCTACGTATACAAAGAAGGAAAGTGAGTCCCTGCTATTCCGTTCCTTGGTCCTTGGCAGGCATTACCAATCTATCCCACTGCATAGCTTTGGAAATCTTCCTCACACAGCGTTCCATTCAGCTAGTAATAATCAATAAGAGCTGGCTTTAGAGGTGAATCAAGGCTGGAGATGATTAAAAGAAACAGGATCTGTGCTTCATGTACTAATAAGCCAGTGGTTCTCAACCTTCCTAATGCTGCAACCCTTTACTATAGTTTCTCACGTTGTGGCGACCCCCCCCAACCATAAAATTATTTTCGTTGCTACATCATAACTGCAATTTTGCTACTGTTATGAATAGTAATGTAAAATCTGTGCTTTCTGATGGTCTTAGGCAACCCTTGTGAAAGGGTCGTTCAACTCCAAGGGGGTCGTGACCCACATGTTGAGAACCAATGAAATGGACACATTATGCCTGGCCACTATGTACTGAGAAATCACTTTAAAGTTTTAAGTCATCATTATATCCCCACACAATAGTCGCTGGGACCCTGCCTGCTCCGCCCTGGGAACGGGGAGCTCACGGTCCCTGATGGTGAACTGCATTTGTAGACTGTTGTAAGTCACAGGATCACCATACTGTCCTGAAATCTGCCCACTGAGGTCTGCTCCTCTAGGAAGCATTTTTTTTAACCAATCTTTTCCCCACTGTGTATGTGTGTGTGTGTGTGTGTGTGTGTGTGTGTGTGTGTGTGTGTGTGTACTAGTGCAACTATGTACCCACCATGGAAGTCAGAGAGCAATCCAGAGTGTCCTTCCTCACCTGCCATCTTGTGTGAGCCATAGGCTCTTGCTGTTTGCTGCTGTGTCCACTAAGCAGGCCCTTAAGTTTCTGGGGCTTCCCTTATTGCCGCTTCCCATCTCACCACTGGGATGATAGACATATGCTATTGTGCCCAGCTTTGTGTGGGTTCTGGGACTCTGAACTCTTCATGGTTCCTCAGCCAGCTCCTTATCCACCAGGCCATGTACCTAACCCTCCACACTGTTCTTTCAGATATTTGATGGCTTCAATCTGTCCAGTCCTTTGCAATAAAAGCTTCTAGCCCATTGATGAGACAAGGAGATAACTTTGATGGATGCTCTGGTTTGGATAAGTGTCCCCCCCAAAAGGTCCATGAGTGAAAGCTCATGGCGGTATTAGGAAGAAACATTTGTTCTGGGTCATGGATGCAGAGATTATGGTCCATGCTCAACTAGATCTATCATATCTGGACCTGTGGTGAAGCAGAACATCATTGTAGGGGGGCTGATGGGAGACAGAACTGCCAAGTTCATAGAAACTAAGAGGGAGGGAGGGTAGGAGGGAGGGGAGGGAGGGAGGGAGGGAGGGAGGGAGAGAGAGAGAATATGAAAATTCAGGACACTCCAGTGACCCACTTCCTCCAAGTAGGCCCTCCCTGTGAATTTTCCACCACTTCTTAATAATGCCACAAAATTATGAGCCTGTTATTGTATTAACTCATTGATTGGAACAGAGCCCTCATGATCCAGTTGCGTCTCAATGATTTGATCCGCCAGTTTAGAACTAAGCCTTCCATACACGACCCTTTGGAGGTGCTCTTCATATCTAAACTGCAGTCATAGTTCTACGTGGTAGGGGTGTTCTGTGAGTTATAGGGTGTTGATCAGCATCCTAGCTTCAGCCACTTGATGTCACCAGCACTTACCATGTGCCAGTTGTGACAACTGACCATTCCAGGTGCTGTCAAATATCTTCTGACAGCCAAAGTTGCCCTGGTGGAGAAACATTGCTCTGGCAATGTGGAAGGTCCCAGCTTGTACGGCATGTTTATTCCCAGGAATCATTGTCTACTTGGAAGGCATGACCCAGTTGTGAACAATTAGATTCTAAACTGAGAAACATACACATTCAGCAGTCCAATTTTTCACTCTGTTTTGCTTTTTGTTTGGCTGGGGACTGAGCCATAGAGAAATTGAAGCCAACTTTATTAGAAAATGTAGAAGACCTCCTATCGGAGGAGGTGTATGAGAGGGAAGAGAAAGTGCAGCCACTCTGTCCTTTGTCCCAGATAAGTGCAATTCATGAGGAATTATTACTTTTCAAGTATGGAAAGGTTCACTAAGGGGGAGGGGGGGGACCCAGCCTCTCAGCTCTGTGGACTCTGGCTAGCAACAAATCTTCCATTCAATTCCACTTCCAAATCCCACTTGAGTCCTTGAGAGCGTTGACGAATTCAATGACTCTCCAAACAAATCCGTAATCTATTGTTGCCCTGGACATATTTAACAGCGGGTCCTGTGAATGCGAGAGTAAGAGGCACAGTTCTTCTGTCTTCTCCCAAACAGTTTCATCACTGAGATGACTCCTACATCAGAGTCGCAGGCGACTGATCACAGGCAATTGATTGCAGGTGGCATTCGCCCCCAGAGGAGGAGCTTCTGAGGATCTTTCTCTTAGTTCTTCAACATCGGTGTCCAATGAATGCCGGCAGCTCTTCATCGAAGGATTTGGGCTGAAAACATTCTCAAGTCTGCAGGGAGTGGAGAGGCCACTTTACATGCTGGCTTCAGCAAGCAGTACGTGGCTGTATGGATAATGCAATAAAAAACTAGTCCTAGACATGAGTTGACAGTCAATAGAAGTTCAGTGCGCACTGACTCTGAAAGTCAATATTAGCTCAGTTGTAACAAGAGGCAAGGCAGAGTCAATTCAGGGAGGGAAGAACTGGGTTGGGGTTACACTATATCACCACCTAGAGCTGGCTGCTGTAGCTGGCCTGTGAACTCAGTACCAAATTCAAAATGGGCTCCAGCCCTTCCTTTCCTAGTGTCCATTGTTCTGTGTGTAGTAAAGCTGACATAAATTATAAGAATGGACTTCAGTTTTAGTAAGTTGAAACAGAAGTGAGCAGAGGGTGTTAGAATCCAATCCCTCACTTCATAGGTGAAGAATTGAAGATCAAGTGGAAATAACAATAATAATAGTCCATGTGAGATGTTAATATTCTGTCAGATGCTTGGGAAATGTGCTTTCAGACATGGTCTGCTTTTTCTCCTGTGAGCTAGACGCTATAATCATTCTATTACCAGAGATAAAGAAACAATGGATCCAAATGCCCGTTGCCGTGGTAAGTCATGCTGAAAGGTGGGAGCGTCAGGACTCATCATCCACACAGCTGGATGCTCTCACCTGAAGTCTCATTCTTTGTGACCTCTTCCTCCTTCTACAAGGGCACTGAACACCCCTGACTGAACCAGGCCTGGAAAAGTAGTTCACTGAATTCCAAAGACAGCATCCCAGGAGGGCGGAAAGGATAGGAGAGTTACAGCTTTTCCCAAAGCAATGTGTGAAGGAGGCTTGGGACAACCATGGATCACGAAGAGTCATGTCTGAGCAAGGTAAAGGGCCAGCTAGGCTGGCATCAATGGTACATCTATGAGGTTAACTCTTATGAAGATTTAATTATATGTGTATGTGTGTACACATATTTATATATGCCCATATAAATGCAGATAGATTCTAATCTATGTATATGTAATTTTTACTTGTGTATATTAACTGAATATTATATGTACATAGATATACATATATACATACTAATTTATATTTGTACACATATTTATACATATTTTCACCATCACATTAACTATACATGATAATGGAATGGGTCTCATTGTGATATTTTCATACAGGCATATAATATACTGTCATCATGTGCATCCCCTATTGCTCTCTTTTATCTCCCCTCTTGATTCTTGTCTCTTCTACTTTGATGTCTCCCCCTCCCCAGGATTCTACAAATGAGCAAGTCTAGCTTATTTCTCTTAACATGATGACTTCCAGTTGCATCCATTTATCTGCACACAGCATGATTTTGTTCTTCTTTCTGGCTGGATAATATCCATACCAGTTTCCTTATCTATTTGTCCACCAAGGGCACCTGGGCTGATGATAGAATGTGGCTATTAAGAGGGATGCCATTATAAACACGGGCATGCAGATATCTCTATTATGTGCCTTGATGGGTTTGGTTTTTAAATAATTCCTTGTAAGGTGGAGGCCTGGAGGCTGATCCAGAATCTGGCCTGAGCGTGTAAGTCTGAAAAAGAGTAGCTGCTGGAACTGACACTGTAGAATGCTGGAGCAGTCAGTTCTCTGGGCATCACTGACCTGTCTCCCCTGGGGGGAAGAGATGGGCTCTGGCCGAGCGGCTGCCTCTCCAGCAACACCGTTAACCTTCCAGTGCTCAGGTAGCCATCATCATCATCACCACAGAAAACTTGTTTTCTTTACTAAAAGCACATCTCAGGATTCAGCTTCGGCACCACACAAACAAAACTCTAGAATGGAGGCCTTATTTGAATTCTAAAGAATAGTTGTACTCAGAGGAACAATGTTCAGATGTTTGAAGATGTGTGTGTGGCACACAAATACCGGAAGCCGTGATAATAACAGGGAAATGTAGAGCTAAATGTATAATGTTTAGTATTTTGTGTTCTGTTCTCTTAGATTTACAAGCAAAAACAAAACCCCTAAATTTTAACAAACCCATCATGCATGATGGGTCCAGGCAATGAATTTGTGGCAAACAGGATAATTCCCTTGGAGTTTCAGAGGGAGGAGAGAAATGAATGGAAACACATGAACTATGAACCAATGGCTGAGGGGTCCCCACTGGATCAGGCCCTCTGAATGGATGAGACAGTTGATTGGCTTGATCTGTTTGGGAGGCATCCAGGCAGTGGGACCAGATCTTGTGCTCATTGCATGAGTTGGCTGTTTGAGACCTGGGGCCTATGCAGGATTGTTTGGCTCGGCCTGGGAGGAGGGGACTAGACCTACCTGGACTGAGTCTACCAGGTTGACCTCAGTCTGTGGGGAAGGCTTTGCCCTGGAGGAGATGGGAATGGGGGGGGGGGGGGTTGGGGGGAGAAGGTGAGGGGGACGGGAGGGGGGAGAACAAGGGAATCCGTGGCTGATATGTAGAACTGAATTGTATTGCAAAATAAATTAATAAAAAAAAAAAGAAATAATAAAAAAAAAATTAAAAAAAAAAACAAAACAGAGGGAGGAGAGGAGAGCAGGCTGGGACTGAGGGATGTCTAGATTTAGGATATAGTAGGTTTTCTCTTCCTTTGCAGTGTTTTCCTGCAGCCAGACACTGAATTCATTTATACCTGACAAATACTCATCAGACCTGAGTGGGCGAGTCCCAGCGGTGTGGGCTTTGCTCTTGCCCAATCTTTGTCTTCCCCCTGAGTTCAAGGGGGGGGGGGCTTTGCTTTTTCTCTAAGTCAAGGAATCAATTTAAGGAACCATCAGCTCTGGGAACCCTTTATTAGGTGTGATCTTACATCTTCACCGGCTGCAGGGAAGTTCCTGGTGAGATCCTGGCCAGCCTTGAGAAAGGAGCCTGGAAGATCCTGGCAACAAATGCTTCCAGCCTATCATGGTCTTCTAGCTTCATCAAGCAAGTCCCCAGCTCTCTGAAGCTGTTGCTTCCTTTCTTTCTCCACGCTTCACCCATGCCACCATGGTCACATGGCACCATTAGCTCACCTCCGGCCTTTAGAGTCAGACCCTCTCTATTGGCGACATGGACTCTGCTAATGCCCTGCTCTACCGATAGAGTCTTGCTACAAAGCAATGCTCACTGGCTGCCAGCAACCTCAGGACACTGTTGTAGTTGTTGTTTCTCTTTTGGGGGGCCTGCCACCCAGCTCCCAAATAAATACACAGAGACTTATTTTTACTTATGAATGCCTGACCTTAGCTTAGCTTATTTCTAGCCAGTTTTTCTTAACTAATTATCCCATCTACTTTTTTTTTTTTGCCTCTGGGCTTTTACCTTTTCTATACTATATTCCTTCCTTTTCTTCTTATTCCATGGCTGGTAGTGTGGCTGGCTGGCCCCTGGCATCCTCTCTCCTTCTCCTTTTCTCTCTCCTCCCCTTCTCTTCTTTCTTTCCTTCTATTTATCCTCTCTGCCTGGCAGCCCTTTCTATCCCTCTCTCCTGCCTAGCTATTGGCCACTCAGTTCTTTATTAGAGCAATCAGGTGTTTTAGGCAGGCAAAGTAACACAGCTTCACGGAGTTAACAAATGCAATATAAAAGAATGCAACACATCTTTGCATCATTAAACAAATATTCCACTGAAACTGGAAGTTTCTCTGGTCCCACCCGCCCCAGTGGTCCAGACGAATCTTTCCCACCTGTGGTTCCACAGCCACTTATAAAATAATCACTCAGAGGCTTAATATTAATTACAAACTGTATGGCCTATGGCTCAAGCCTCTTGCTAGGTAGCTCTTATAACTTAAGTCAACCCATTTCTGTTAATCTATGTATTGCCATGTGTTCTATGGCTTTACCTGTGTCCCATTCCATGTTGCTCTTTGGAGGGCAGGTTTGCATCTCCTCTGACTTCGCCCTTCTCTCTGTATCTCTGCTTAGATTCCCCCCCCCCCCCCCGTCTCTAAGCTGCCTTGCCATAGGCCAAAACTGCTTTATTTATTAGCCGATGGAAGCAATACATATATTCACAGCATACAGAAAGACATTCCACAGCACTTCCCCTCTTCTGTCTAATCAAAAAGGAAGGTTTTTAACTTTAACATAGTAAAATTATATTTAACCAAACAGTTGTCAAGCAAGAATTATAGTTATAATATCTAGTCTATTTGTATTTGGAAAAATTAAAATACTCTATAATTTATCCTATTTTGTGAGTCTAAGGTTTCATATCTAATTTACCTTTTATAGTAACCAAAGAAAGCTATAATTATAGTTGTCTAGTCTTCAGCTCATCAAAGACCTCAGAAGGACATATTACCTAAGTAAATAGGAAGTGCTTTGCAAGCAACTTCCAGAATTTTAGAAATGACAGAAACATCTGGCTGCCTGGCCAAGATGAACTCAAAGTTCCTCTGCAACATTGGGGCATCTATCTTCAGCCTACAAGCCTAGAGTCTCTGGCAGACATTTTTGTGAAACAGGAAATTTGAAGGATTGTCTCACCTATTGGCAAAGTTCATCAGTTGCTTCTCCCTGCGTCCCGCAGAATGTCTGGCAGTCTCCTCTGCAAAGTAGGAACCTGAAGGACCATCTCACCTTGCAAAGTTCAGTGGCCACCTTCCTATGGGTCCTGCATGTCCAGTTTGTATAGCATCCTGTCAAGCAGTTGAGGCAAGGGCACTGTTTTGCCCTGTGGCTAACTTTTGCCATAAAGACAGCAAACTCCATAATGAGTTTCTTCGAAGTAATCATCATCATCTTTGAAGTAATTGGTGCTGCCAGGAGCAGATGTGTCTCACTGTCCAGAAAAATCTAAGTTTTTAAAACATTTTAAATGCCATATTCTGTAGGTCTTTGAAGTGTTTGAAGATTATCTATCTAATTGAAATATACCTTTGTATACCTAAAAAACTCAACTAACGTAAGTTTGATTATCATAGATTACTAGTAATCTGTATTTTTAATGATATTACAATTTTAAATGAGTTGCATAAACATAATACCTTAAACAAGAGTAGAAATATACATACAGTATAACAAAATAGTAAACCAAAATCCACACCAATGTAAAGTATTTTGAGATTAACAGTTGTTTTTTGGATTAAAGTAGATTCAATAATCTACCTTTTTCCCTCATAATTTGTATATCCCATCTCCCTTTCTTCTTTTAGAAAGAGATTGACTGTGACCAATAACAATTTACAACCAAACTCCTAAACAAAAACAAACATCCATAATCCATTTTTGGGAATGTGGGCATAGTATTCTAGGTTACTTGCTGCTGATTGGGGGCACTGTTAATCTTATGGGGACCCTGAGAAAATTTAGGATTATGGTCAAGTCCTGACTGAGGCTGGATCATCTCAGCCAGTAGCCTTGAAGCCTTTCTGGATATAGAACTCAAACAGAGGTGCTCTGAAATGTTGGATCATCTGGGTCATCTGTTTTCATTGGTGTCTGGTCCCTTCATTCTGAAAATACATAAACTTTTTAAGGTAACATGCATATCTGCATTAATACAAGTACAGAATGTGCATTGTACACAAGTCAGCCAAAGAAAATTTCTTGTTATGTGTTTGAGCAAGTAAAATATACATCATGTGTCTTGTAGTTCTTTCAGGTTTATGTTTTTATGTCTGTAGTCAGTATTTCAGGGGGTCTTCCTTGATCAAATCTGATCATCTTTAATTTCAAATGAAACCATAGTCTCTCATTTTCTGTGGAAACAAAAACGTGACCTCTCCCCCAAAGCTGCATACTTTTTGACTTAAGTTTTGGAGTCAAGATATTTTTTAAAATATGTAGGCTGGTTTAATCTAGCAGCTTTTATATTTAGATGCTTCATAGCAGTCAAAAATTTTAAAGACAACATAATAATATACATAATCTAGACTTTCTGTGCATTTTCTATCCTCACGTGGCTCATTTTCTTTATATTACTTTACTCGCCTTTCTAAGGACTTTGTTTTATTATTTTAAAACTATATATTTCTTTCTTATGACCGTCTGTATCTTCTATTTATTCTCCCAAGCCTACACATATTTTTAAACATAACCTGTCTAGAGGTTTTTTCCACCTGAATATGTTCTTATTGTGTATCTGTAATCATTTTTTGACCAGGAGAGATTTTAAACTGCTGAGCTGCGTGGCTAGGACAAAAGCAGCAGTCTTGCCTGATGACTCTGCCCCTCTTGGTTTTTTAACATGGTGGAGGTATGTTTACCACCAGCTCTGGGAGCCATGCCCACTGCCAACTCTGGGAAGCAGTGGGTCTATGCCTCCATCAAGCAGCATGTAGCCCAGAAACACCCCCCCCTTTTTTTTTCCTGTACTAGCAAAAGCTAAATCTGCCATGCAGTGCACTGCATGGCTTGGAGATATCTCTGTGTAGTGAGATAGGAATCCACCATGCTGTGCTCAAGCTTGAACGCCTCAGCGCCTCTGTACCGTGGCGTCTCTGTACCGAGGCGTCTCTGTACCGAGGCGTCTCTGTACCGAGGCGTCTCTGTACCCAGGCCTGCATGAGAGACACTAACTAGGAAGCAGCTCTTAGCTACATTTACAATCTCTTCTTAAGCTCTCTCAGGGTTTAGGTGGAAACTCTTACAACCACATCTGGGCACCAATTGTAGCTGGAAGTTTCTCAGGTCCCACCTGGCCTGCAGTCCAGATGAATCTCTCCCACCCCACTTATAAAATAATCACTTAGAGACTTAGTATTAATTACAAATTGTATGGCCTAAGACTCAAGCGTCTTGCCAGCTAGCTCTTATAACTTAATTCAACCCATTTCTACTCATCTATGTGTCACCACGTGTTCCGTGGCTTTACCTGCGTCCCATTACGTGTTGCTCCTTGGATGGTGGGTTGGTGTCTCCTCTGACTCCACCCTTCTTCTCTTTGTATCTCCACTTGGATTTCTCACCTGCCTCTAATCTGCCTTGCTATAGGCCAAAGCTGCTTTACTTATTAACCAATGGGAGCAACACATATATTCACAGCGTACAAAAAGACATCCCACGGCATTCCACAGCATAAACAAATGTAGCACATCTTAAACTATATCCCACAACACACAAAAACACCACACTCACTTCAAAGGAGATAAAAGATGGTTTATACTGGAGCCAATATGAGTGATCATGGGCCAGAAACACAGATTTAGGTTACCCCAAACTCCATGTTCCAAGTGGTGGCAGTTTGGTGAGGGTTTATAATAGCAGAACAAAGAAAGTCATAAATCAAGACATAATTCAAGTAGATTGGTGGAAACACTGGGTAGGCGGGTTAAAGCAAAGTGGGAGATCTCGGCTATAGATGCTGTCTGAGGACATTTTTAGTCTTTTGGCTGGTGCAAACTAAAGATAAGTTAATACATTTCGAAGGGTTTTATTTGGGCACTGGAGAAATGGCTCAGTGGTTAAGAACACTTACTGTTCTTGCAGAGGACCCAGGTCCAGTTCTCAGGACCCACCCAGATCTCACAGCTCAAAACAGACTGAACTCAAGTTCCAGGAGATCTGACACCCTCTTCTGACCCCCATGGACACCTGTATGCGCATGGTGCACGTGCATACACTCATGTCCACACATACACATAAAATAAAATAACTTGAAAAAAATACTTTTTTCTGTTAGTCACAAGGTAGTTAGCTCAGACATATAGGTAGGCAAGAAATGGCTACTGAAGGGGGGTGGCTAAAGGTAGCCCAAGATAAAGTGTAATTAAGCTCTGAATCTGCAACATTCCAACCTCTCCACGGTCATTGACATCCTAATCAGTTAATCAGCCTTGTGGAAGGAAGGTTGGGTTTTTTTCTGGGAACTTTCACTCACAACATTTTGGCTCTCTGCTTCATCTCCCTGGAGTGCCCACCCTCACCTTCTTTCCTGGAAAAGGACTTACCTGGTATCATCCCCACAGAAGCCTCCGCACACCCCTTGGTGTGGAGATAGTCCTTCATGGAGACTCTACTGCATGATGGTTGAGGGCAACCTACACTTTTGGGGTTCTTTCTGTGCTGAGGTGTCGAAACACCTTCCAGGCTCTGTCTCATTCCATCCTTACAAGAGCCCTACAAAGGCCACACTTCTTTTGTCTCCATGGTAGCTGAGAATACTGCAACACGTGGGTGGTTCTGAGGCTCGACAGTGGCGGAGGCAGGATTGGAATCAGTGTGGTCCAGACTCTGAGGCCCTGTCCTTAAGCATCATGCTGTTCTCAGTCCTCTGTAGGTCTATGAGGGTACTTAGCACTTCTCACTGCTGTTTATTTCTATCTCTCCCTTTCAGTAGATGAACAGGGTGTGAAGGCAGAAACACTGATTACTTGAGGAAGGAAGGAAAGCAAGATGGGATTTCGTGATGATATTCATAAGGACGTGGGAATATTCAGCAAAATGCTCATATTCTCTGTATTAGTCAGGGTTCTCCAGAGCAATTGTTCTTAACCTGTGGGTCACGATCATTGGAAAACACATCATTTCCAATGGTCTTAGAACCTGAGACACTGCTCAGTAGCAAAATTACAGTTATGAAGTAGCTAGGAAAATAATTTTATTGTTGGGGGGCGGTCACCACAACATGAAGAACTATATTAAAGGGTCACAGCATCAGGAAGTTTGAGAACCACTGCTCTAGAGGAACAAAACTTAGAGAATGGATATGTATTTGGGATTTATTAGCATGGCTTACAGGCTGTGGTCCAGCTAGTACAACAATGGCTGTCTACCAACAGAAGGTCTAAGAATCTAATAGTTTTTTAGTCTGTGAGGCTGGATATCTCGGCGGGTCTTCAGTATACATCAGAACCCAGCAGAAGTAGACTCTAGTGCCAGTGAAGAAAAGCAAACAGCGAGCACTCCCTTCGCCCATGTCCTTTCTACAGGCTGCCAGCAGAAGGTGTGGCCCAGATGAAAGGTGGATCTTCCCACCTCAAAAGATCTGGATTAAAGGTAGGCCTTCCCACTTCAAATGATTTAATTAAGAAAAAAAAAATCCCCACAGGTGTGCCCAGCTGCTTGAGTTTTTGTTCATTCCAGGAGTAGTCAAGTTGACAACCAAGAATAGTCATCACATTTTCTAATGGAGAGGATAAGCTGAAGTTACTGGAGTTTTAAGAGAAGATGTTATTGCCTGAAAATATTGGGATTCTTTTGCCAATAAAAATGAAAAACTGATGTTCCAAGAAAGTTTAGGCCAGGGTTGGATCAATAAAAAAATTATTTAAAAATTCAAAGAACTGGTCATATTTATCAGTAAAGAATTGTAGTTTTGAGCCGAGGACAGTGGCACATGTCTCTAATGCCAGCACTTGGGAGGGAGGCAGAGGCAGGGCAGGTCTCTGCAATCTCAAGGGCAGCCTGGTTAATGTAGAGACTTTCAGGATAGCCAAGGCTATATAGTGAGACTGTCACAACAACAACAACAACAACACAAAAGAGAAAATTGTTGTCATTATAATGAGTTTATTAAATTCAGGTAAACTTGGTCTGTGAAGGCATAGCCAGGAAGATACGTGTGGAGTATTACAATGGAGCATTATAGACAAATGTCTGACTCTAGCATAGTGGACAATGAACCTTAAGTGTTTACTGAGTCCTTTTACAGGCTGGTAAAACTGGTGGATTCTTTCCCTGCAAAAATACACACACATGTTCCGGAAAACGACTACTGGTTCCAAGTATTTTCTGTTCTCTGAGTTCAGGAAGCAGCCGTGTGACGCTGAGGCTCTGGCTTCTGTGGAGTCAGATAACCCTAGGATCTGTAGGTCAGACTTCCTGGAGTGTCTTTCCCCAGTACTGTTTAGGAAGAGTTGGCTGTTGGGACAGGAAACAGATCGAAGCTGCATTGAAATTCCATCTCATCCAAGTCAGAATGGCTGCCACATAGAAAGCAAATGATAACAAATGTTGGCAAGAATATGGGGAAAGAGGAGCCCTCATTCACTGCTGATGGTAATGTCAACTGGTCCAGCCACTGCGGAAGTCAGTATGAAGGTTCCTGAAAAAACAAAAGAGAACTACTATATGACTCAGCTGTACCCCTTGAGGGTACGTGACTGAAGGGGACCATCACTCAGTACACAACAGAGACACACTTACACATGCATTTACAGCTGCAGTAGTCACAAAAGCCAGGAGATGGAACAGGTCTATGTAGTAGAACATTTTAAGGTGCGTTATTTTGTTTATGTTGCATTTGTTTAACTCTGTGAAGCTGTGTTACTGTGCCTGTCTAAAACACCTGATGGTCTAATAAAGAACTGAATGGCCAATAGCAAGGCAGGAGAAAAGATAGGCAGGGCTGGCTGGCAGGCAGATATATATATATATATATATATATATATATATATATATATATATATATATAGAGAGAGAGAGAGAGAGAGAGACAGAGACAGAGAGACAGAGACAGAGAGAGAGACAGAGACAGAGACAGACAGAGACAGACAGAGAGAGAGACAGAGAGAGAGACAGACAGAGACAGACAGAGAGAGAGACAGAGAGAGAGAGAGAGAGAGAGAGAGAGAGAGAGAGAGAGAGAGAGAGAAGAAAACTGTGAGGAGATCTAGATTGAGCAGCCAGAGAAGGAGGAGAACTCCAGGGGCCAGCCACCCAGCTACAGCAAGCCATGGAGTAAGAGTAAGACACAGAAGTAAGAGAACAGGAAAAGCCCAGAGGCAAAAGGTAGACAGAGTAAGTTAAGTAAAGCTGGCAAGAAACTAAACCAAGCTAAGGCTGGACATTCATAGTTAAGAATAAACCTCCATGTGTGATTTATAGAAGAGCTGGGTTGTGGGCCCCCCAAAAAGGAGTAACCCCCTCAACAACAGTTCTAGATGCCCATTAACTGGTGAGTGGGTAAACAAAGTGTGATATGTATACATGATTTGTAGTTTCACTCAGCCAGGAGGAAAACTGAACTCACGGCATCTGCTGAGGTCATTATGTTAAGTAAAATAAGCTAGACCCAGGAAGTTGGAAGCACATTTTCTCTAATATGTTTAGTTTAGATTTAAATCTCTCTCTCTCTCTCTCTCTCTCTCTCTCTCTCTCTCTCTCTCTCTCTCTCTCTCTCTCTCTCTGAGCATGTACAGTTCATGAAACTAGAAAGGAATCAGGGGACATGTAGAAGAGATCTTGCAGGAGCTGGGAAATAGAGATGGTGATGGAATCTGCATAATAGGAAAGCAGAGGGGGACCAAGAGAAGAAAAGGAACCAGCTGGGGGTGGGTGCGTGGTGGAGGGCAGGAAGGAAGAGCAACAAATGAGAACAAATTATAATGACACATATACGAGAGAGAGAGAAAACGAACAAGAGAGAATTCCTTAGATCCAAATAAAATCACATTTTGGATATGGGAGAAGAGGACTCAAAAAATATGAGTTTTAGGGAGGATACTGATATGGATTCACAACACACCCCCACAGCTGGGCATGGGTGCACATGCCCAGCGGGACCTAGTCACTTCTGCCTAGTCATTTCTGGGTCAAAACGCGTGACCAGGACCCGGTGGCTTTGCGTGGTTGTGTAAAGCGCGCAGTGCAACCATGTGATCTATGCTCATGCGTGGAATAGTCACATGGGCCTGTGTGCGCAGGCGCAGCCCAGCCTTTATAAGCCGGCACCATGATTCCCGGCTCCATCCTTACTCACGTGTCTTTTCTACAGGCCTGGGCACATCCGTCTCTCTCCCTTATCTTAATAAAACTCTTGTTAGTGGATTCTGTTGTGTTCCGTGACATTTCCTCACAGGGTAAGAGCGCCGCAAATAACCAACAGATACAACTCAGATCACAGCACTGCCTCAGCTCCATCTGCTGACTTAATTCTCTTTCACCCTAATACCAACAGAGTTACAGGCTCTGGAAATTAGGATGGAGACACCTTTGGGTAATGGAGGAATTATTCTGCCTACCCCCAGGGCTGAGGCACGGTGAGAGATGGCTGAGGGTCCATGTGATGAGCAACCAGAAGGGAAGTGACCTTGAGGCTGGGGCAGCAAGAAGGGTATAGGATGAGGCCAGCAGGGTTGCTTCGAGGTCCCCAAGTTTTCCTTAGAGCATTTCGGGTGCAGAAGCAGCATGACCTGCCTCTCCCTGGATGCTAAGTTACTAGGTGGGGTGAGCTGAGGCAGGAGGGGACCGGTTAGGTGAGAACCTACGAGAGAGGATGCAGGCTTGGTAGGAGGCAGTAGGAGAGGCTGCCATGACAGGGCTGGATTCTTTCTTGGACTGACATGCGTGAATGACAGGAGTCAAGAGTGACTTAAAGATCTTTGTTGCTATTGTCCTGTACAATAAAAAACGAGGTTGACAGTTACTGACATGAGAAGATGGGTATGATAAACAGCTCCCTGTCCCTCTGTCTCTCTCTGATGCATCTCACTGAACACTGAATTCAAGTGTGCAAGGCTAGCTTTTCTTTATGCATTTAAACTCAACACTCAAGTCTTCTATTCATACATCTCACAGTTCCTGTTAGAAAAGTAATACTTTCACTTGTTCAATGATCTTCAGTTAACTCATGGGCACAGATTAAAATTAGTACCATTTACAAACTTGGCCATTGCCTCCCCTTAAAGACACTCAACTACAGTTCTAAATTGATATGCGTGCCCTTTCAATAGTGCACATGCCTAGCAGGGCAAACTTACAATATTATTAAGCATTGAAATTACTCTTGTACCTAACACATGACTAATTATAGTACATTAATTTTCCTTCATCATGTTACAACTATTTGTAAATTTGAAATAATCAAATTAGAATAACCAAACAGGAAAACGCCAGCTTCTTCATCTTGGTGCACCATCTTTTCCCACCTTGGATGGCTGACTGGGGAGCCGATAATGTTCCATGTTTAACTTACAATATAAAGACGACCTCAAAACAGGCCATGGAAGTCGGGTGCTTCTTTCAGTCCGGGTGAACACTAGCCTTTGGTAAGGTCCGACTTCAGCCACTTGAAAGGCCAGGGCTTTCTTCACTCCCACAAACGAAAGCTTGCTCAGAAAAAGAACAGATAATTGAAGTGGGGGTTCAAATGACTCACACAGATCTGTGTCTTCTCCTTCAAAGATAGACCATTGACAAGACAGCAAAGACACGTCACGTGTCAGGCTCAGGAATCTACTGGATGGGTTTGGGGTCAGAGGGCTTTCTAGGCACGAAGGCAGACACAGCCTGAGACTTTGGAGTTTTCCGGACAATTGAATAAACCAACAGTTCCCTACCCATCCTGCCATCCCCCAGGCCAGTGCTTTTTCTGTGATTCATGTGAAGATAGCGTTAGATAGAAAAATAATGACAGCTGTAGGAACTGTGTCCTCATCTAGAGAGAGGTGGAGATGGTGTATTATTGTTATCTTTCTTGTTCTTATGACAGAATACCTGGGCAATAAGACACTTAAGGGAGGAAGGGTTTCTTTTCAGCTCACAGTTTCAGGAAACACATTCCATCACGGTGGCAAAGGTGCAGCAATGTGAGCAGGAAGCTGCTTGCTGGTCATTGTCTATCCAGAGTCAGTAAGCAGAGCTTGAACAGGAAGTGGGGTTGGCTGTAAAACCTCAAAGCCTCCCTCCCTGAGTGTCATACTTCCTCCAGTGAGGCTCTATCCCCTAAAGGTTCCACAAACTTCCCAAAGAGCACCATCATCTGGGAACTAAGTGTTCAAACCCATGAGTCTATGGTAGACACATCCCATTCAAACCTAAGAGGTGAGTATTTTGGGAAGCCCCAGATGCTCTGGAGAGGAAGAATAGGGATCATGAGTAGAGAAATTCCTTCAAATGGCCCAGCCTTTGAGAAAGAAATATCCCTTCCACCCATCTCCCTCTACTACAACAATATTGGCAAGGCTGGCTGATCTCCAAAGGTCTTCTAGGAAATGATTGCTGTAGGACCAGCACAATCTCCACCCCATCTCCTGGAAATGACTGGCACTGTCCTAGCATTTATGATGTGGGTGCAAATTCATAAAGGACCCTGTGGTGATATTTTATTTGTGTACCCCAATAAAGATTATCTGAGGATCAGAGGAAAAAGCCAACCACTATATTAAACATAGAGGTCAGGTAGTGGTAGCACACGCCTTTAATCCTAGCATTTGGGAGGCAGAGATTCATCCAGATCTCTATGAGTTCAAGGCCACACTGGGAACAGAGCCAGGTGTGGTGGCACATGCTTTTAATCCCAGTGTTCATTAGCCATAGAGGTCTGGAGGTCTGTATAGACAGACAGGAAGTGATGTAGCTGGGCAGAGAGAGGAAGTGAGATGGCAGGGCACAGAAAGGATATAGGCATGAGTATACAGGAAGTAATTCTCTCTTGGCTGAGGATTTCCTAGCAGTAAGAATGTGGCTGGCTTCTTTCTACTTCTCTGATCTCTCAGTTTTCACTCCAATATCTGGCTCCGGATTTTTTTTTATTAATAAGACTGTTCAGCAATTCGTCTTACATCTGGCACCTGCTAGGGGATGTCTTTCTGTATGCTGTAAACATATGTTGTTTCCATTGGTTAATAAATAAGCTGCTTTAGCCTATGGCAAGGCAGCTTAGAGGCAGGCGAGAAATCCAAGGAGAGAGGCAGGAAAGAGAAAGGTGGAGTCTGGAGAGAGACGTCAACCTGCCACCCAAGGAACAACAGGCCCATATGCCACGGAAAACATGGCAAAACATAGATGAATAGAAATGGGTTAATTTAAGATATAAGAGCTAGCTAGCAAGAGGCCTGCCACAGACCATACAGTTTGTAAATAATATAAGCCTCTGTGTGTTTACTTGGGTTTGAGTGGTTGTGGGACTGCAGGTGAGAGAGATTTGTCTGGACCTTGGGGTAGGGTGGGGGTGGGGTGAGAGGGGGTGGGGATGGGACAGGACAGCATGACACTGAGCAGGACCCAAGAAATTTACAGCTACAAGACCCCAGGCTTATGAGGGCTGGCAGCAGGCCTACACTCAAGGTTCAGACCTGAACTGTTTCGTTTCTTATAGTTTGTTGACTCAAGTAGAGATGATAAGGACTTAGCTCTGGCTGGTGAAAGTTAGGGGTTTTCCTCAGTGGTAGAGCATTTTGAACATCTAAAGTCACTCTGTCCCAGCGCCGTAAGGAACATATATGGCTACTGGAGTCTGATGTCGCTGCACATCCATCACTCTGCGGGACAGAGAGGCACTATGAGGAAGCTCCTGGTGACTGTGTACACCAGGACTAAGAGTTCAGGGTGAAGTGTGGGGCTTAGAGTGAGCTTGCCTACTGAGTGGTCACAGAAGTCAGGTGACAGGCACACGGAGAGCTAGTATCTAGGATGGTTCAGGAGAAGAAGTTGTTTCTGTAGATATTCATGGCCATCTGTGGAGATAGACAGGGGACACAGCGGCAGTGGATTGAGTGTAGTACAATGTGTGTGGGGTCTCTGAGAGTGACCTGACTGGGCATTAAGGGGTGACAGAAATTAGCAAGAGGAAAAAGGCAGTGAGTGGCAAGGTCAGGACAGACAGACCTGTAGGAATGATGCTGTGAGTGTCCCCGTGAGGTAGAAGAGAGCTGGAGTAAATGGCTGTGGGACCTGGGTGGGCTCACACCTCGGAGACAGGCGGCGTGTGAGGGTATTTTTCTTGGGACTTGCCAAACTCTGTGTGCAGCTCTGTCTTCATCACAAGTCTTGAAAGACAGTGTCCAGGCTGGGGAAGTGGCTCGGTCAGGCCCAGGCACAAGGACCTGAGTTTGATGCCTAGCACCCGTGTGAAAAATCCTTCCAGTGCTGGGAAGGCAGAGAGAGGCTGGTCCCTGAAACTTGCTTCCTGTCTAATACCCTTGAGCACCCCCATGAACACACACACACACACACCCACACCCACACCCACACCCACACCCACACCCACACACACACACACACAATCTTAGAGTGACTTGGATTCACAACAAAATTGAGAGGATGATACAGTTTTCCCATCCACCCCACCCCAGCCCCAACACACAGCCTTTTCTTCCACCCAGTTTGCTCACACAAAGGCTACATTTGTTAGAACTGATGCGCTGATACTGACACATCCTTATCACTCAAAGTCCACAAAACACACCAGGGCTTGCTCTCAGTGTTGCACGTTCTATGGGTTTTAGTGATAACATATGGCCTCCATTACAGGACCATCCAGAGTCATTCACTGCCCCAAGACACTTCCGTGCTCTGTCTACACATCCTTCCCCCAATACCTCCTCTTGGCAACCACAGATTCTCTTTAGTAATTGACTTTTCCACCATTTGGGCATTTATGGATGTTTTTCAACGAAACTTGTTCCTGGTGGCTGGTCTTTCTGCTTTTTTTCCCATCAAGAGATGTTGTACATTTGAAGGGGACCAACCAGAACCAATGATGCCATCCCTCTGAGGCCGAAGACAGGGAAATCTGAGCCTATCCATCTCAGATTTAACCACTGGAGGTGAAACCTGGCGGGAACGTTTTGTAATTTCTGATACTAAAAATGAATTGGTGCTATGTAGCAATGGTTAACACATGCTGCAAGATGTTTACGATTCCCTGTGGCCAAATAAGTAAATGTTCTTCCAACTTAAGCTGCAGGAGATAGGTAATTTTACAAAGGGATGTTTTCTCCCTTTGTATGAGCTGCCTGTGTAAAAGAGGAAAGCCAGGGCTCAGGGAGTGAAACCCTTTGTCCCATGCCCAGGTACTAGATGACACTGTGTATGCTGGGCACACGGCCAAGCTGGAGACCTGAGAGAGGAGCTGCCGCTGTGATTTCATGCCTGTGGGGGCATCACACACTGTTTGTTTCAGGAGAAGGGGAAGCCCACATTGAGATCTTCTACTTTCTTGAGTGCAGAGAGAGAAAGGGGAAGGGTATTGGAGAGGGGCAGCTTTTTAAATTGCTGTTTATTTTCGTGTGTGTGTATGTATGTGGGAGGCAGTGGGTATGTGCATGCATGTTTGAGTGCCCACTGATGCCAGAAAAAGGCATCAGATTCCCTGGAGATGGAGTTATAGGCAGTTATAATCTGCCCAGTGTGGATGATAGGAAATGAACTTGAGTTCTCTGTACGAGCAGCCAAAATGCCTAACTGTGGGCCCCCTGGATAGACCACCTTTCAAGATGTTGAATAAGTGGATCCCTCAGACTGTAAGAGATTCACATTGCCTCAATTCATACATCAAATAAGTCTGAGGAAGTGGACAGAGAGCAGCACTGCTGGGGTAGAGTCTGAACCCTGGGTCACTCAGTGCATTGATTACTTTTCTTGATGCTTTGACTAAACACCTGACAGAAAACAGCTGAGGGGGGGGTGCTTATTTTGGCTCACAGTTGGCGGGAACACAGTCCACCATGGCAGGGAGGGCATCGTAGCAGGGGTGTGCAGCTGCTCACATGGCATTTACAATCAGGAGGTGGAGGGTAAACAGGAAGTGGAGTGGGCCTAAAAGAACCTCAGGGACCATTCCCCCAGGGGGCTTCACCTACTAAAGTTTCCGCAACCTTCTATGCCATAATCTGGGGACCAAGTGTTCACACACATGAGCCTCTGGGGGACATTTCACATCCAACCACGGAACGCAGAATGTGAGTTTATTGGAAAACGGTGTCTTCATAGAGGTAATCAACTTAAAATGAGGTTCTTAGGGTGAACCACAATTCTGTACACCTGCTGTCCTTATAAAAGGAGGGAATTTAGACAGATAGACCTATACAGGAGATACACCGTGTAGAGGTAATGCAGAGTTAGAGGTGATATAGCCACAAGGCAAACTATGCCAAACACTGCCATCCAGCCGCGGGGTGCTAGCAAAGGGGTCCTGGGGCAGATTCCTCCCCACAGTCCTTGCTGTATCCATCCTTGTTGACTCTTGATCTTAGATTTGCAGATTCTGGAGATGGGAGACAAGACTGTTGTTTAAGCTGTTCAATGTATGGTATGCTGCTATAAATACCCTAGTACACTATTACACTTTCAAAAAACATTTGATTTATTTGTGTGTGTGTGTGTGTGTGTGTGTGTGTGTGTGTGTGTGTGTGTGTGTACACGCGTGTGGGCATGTGAGCAGGTGTTCATGGAGGCCAGCTGAGGCTGTCAGGTCTCTTGGAGCTGGAGTTACCAGTGATGATGAGTCACCCAATGTAGCTGCTGGAAACAGAATTTGAGTCCTTTGCCAAAGCAGCAAACGCTCCTGCCGGTTGTGTCCTCTCCAGCCCTGACTACTGTAGTTTTGTTAGGGGTCTGTTTCAGGAAGGCAAGGGTTTTGTTTTCTTCCTGTGTGTTTCCAGTACCTGTAATAATGCTGGGTACAGAATAGGCAAGTGCTCCAGCTTCTGAATAAAGAGACCCTGGGAGGGGTGTAGCACGAATCTTAAGAGGTCTTATTAATAAAAACAAACCTGAAGCCAGGTATTGGGGTGAATACTGGAAGATCAGAGAAACAGAACAAGCCACAGCCACCTCACCTTACCAATTCCTCAGCTGATCCTGTTTCCTCAGACTGGAAGCCTCTGAGTCCTCATCTGAATGGATCTCAGCTGAACTGCTGTTCTAAAGCCTAAAAGCTTAACCAGGCCCTAGTTCCTGGTCCTCACACCTTAAATACCTTTCTGCTTTCTTCCATCACTTCCTGGGATTAGTGTGTGTCACTATGCCTGGCTCTTTGCAGTGTGGCTTTGAACTCACAGAGATCCAGACAGATCTCCACCTTTGGAATGCTAGGATTAAAGGCATGTGTGCCACCATTTTCTGGCCTCTATGGCTATCTAGTGGCTGTTCTGTTCTCTGACACCAGATAAGTTTATTAGGGTGCACAATATTTTGGGGAACACTAACACCACAGAGGGGACCTCTGTCATCTGACCAATGGCACGCAGAGGGATAGCAGAAGCTACCATTTACTAAGCACCTCTATGTAACTGTGATGGTGTTTGCATTTCTGCCAATGACACAACCGAAGAGATAGAGCTCTTTTTTTCTTATATTCTTATGGATATTGAGGCCTACAGAGACCAAAGAATTATTCAAGATTGCACAGTTATTGGTAATCTGAGGACTGTAGCTGAGGCTGGGTCGACTCCAGCATCTTCAGGCTCATTAGTATCCAGGGCAGCGAAGGGAACCAGAGAGGTGGCTGGTTACAGACCACCTAGGGATAGGCTCCCGCCAGCAGCGAGACCTTGGGCTTGAGCCCAGGAGGGCTACTGCTGGAACCCATTCATCAGGCTGTTGTGTAGGTGCTTCCTCTGCATGGGAACAGCTCTGTTAAATGAAGTTCATGGGTAAGGGTTACTTACAGGAGCAGGGACAGCTCAAAGGCAGCTGCATTATAAGAGAGCCCACCTCCACATGGTGACAACTCACAAAAGCTGAACTCCTGGAACTCTGCATAACTTGAAGGCAGCGCAACAGTCTGGGAATCTTGTGGCTAATATATTATGCACCCCAATAAACTTATCTGGGGGTCAGAGAACAGAACAGCCACTATATTAAGCACAGAGGTTAGGCAGTGGTAGTACATGCCTTTAATCCTAGCATTCTGGAGGCAGAAATCCATCAGGATCTCTGTGAGTTCAAAGCCACATTGGAAACAGAGCCAGGCATGGTGACACACACCTTTAATCCCAGGACTTGAGATCTCACATCTTGCTTGGGAAAGACACACACCTTTAATCCCAAGAAGTGATGGCAGGAAGCAGAAAGGTATATAAAGCGTGAGGACCAGGAACTAGAGGCTTTTTAAGCTTTTAGGCTTTTAGCAGCAGTTCAGCTGAGATCTATTTAGGTGAGGACTCAGAGGCTTCCAGTTTGAGGAAACAGGATTGGCTGAGAAGCTGGCAAAGTGAGGTTAGCTGTGGCTTGTTCTGCTTCTCTGATCATTCAGCATTCACCCAATATCTGGCTCCGGAGTGTTTTTTTTTTTTTATTAAGACCTTTTAAGAATCGTGTTACAGAATCTCCTCTCTGCAAGCCTGGCTGCTCAGAATCTCCCGCTGTAGTTATTTGCTGCTTCTAGTACCTTGAGGAGGGCCACTTGTGAATCTCATAACTTTCACTTTTCTTTCCCAGACCTGTGAAGTTTTGTCAACTTCACTAAATCTCACGAGCCATGTGAGCCTCCCACTCCTTCACGTGGAAGGGCCTAGTCCACTGTGGGCGGTGCTGTCCCTTAGCAGGTGGTCCTGGGATGTATTAGAAAGCAAACTGAGCAAGTGAGGAGGATCAAGTCAATAAGCACTGCTCCTCTGTGGCCTCTGCTTCAGTTCCTCCCTCCAGGTTCCTGCCTTGGCTTCCCTCAAAGGACTGTGTGACTCAGGATATGTAAGCCAAATCAATCTTTTTCTTTTCAAGTTCCCTTTGAATGTGGCCTTCTTTCACAATAATAGAAAGTAAACAAATACAATCATTAATCAAGAAAGTCCCCCACAGACGTGTCTACAGCCCTATCTGCTGGAGCCATTTTCTTCCTTGAGGTTCTTTTTTCTAGCTTGTGTCACATTGGCAAAAATTCAATTAGCACAGGGCACTTCTGAGACAGGGTACAGTGACCTCCCTTGGTTAGCTCAGACTGCTAAACCAGCAGGTGAAGAGGAGAGGGGACCCATAGGGCTGACAAGATTCTGATCTATTACTGCAGTGCTTACACTACCAGAACTTTTACGGGGAGAGCCTGGGCCTTGGCCACCCTAACAGCTAGGCCTTCCCACCCTCCACTGCTGCCACCGTAGGCTGACTTAATATATGTAATAGTGGAACGGGGAAAAATTGGGAAGAGGAACAAAGAGGTTCCATAATCCTCCCCCAGTCCATCTTTGGGTCCTAAAATGAAACTTGGGTTTAGAGGGCAAGAAGTATGTTCTGTATGACTAAGCAGTCATGGTCAAAGCACAGTCCTGACTATCATGGTCTCACCCATCTCTCCCGGAAGATGGGCTGACGAGCTGTCAATCTCTGGGGGATAAGATCCCACTCTGCTCCTCTGACTGGCCACAGGCTCCCAGACTTTCCATTTTCCTAGAATGGAAGTCCTGGGGACATTCCAGTTTCTTGGACTTCTTTGCCTTCCTAGTTTGAGAGCCAAAAATTGGGTCACAAGTGTCTCCGTGGGATGTCTTCATTTCTGCTGGGGTGATTATAGCTCTGATTTTATTTTGTTTCAACGGCCTCAGAACCACACACAGCACCTGTACTTTTAGAACAGAGTCAGGGCCTCTGCCCTGGAGGGTGGGTTTAAAATGCAGACTCCAGCCTATTCTGCTTCAGCTCCTGAGGGTGTTTGTGGTGGTGGGGTGAGGGAGGGTGGTTCGGAGGCAGCCAGTCAGAAAAGTCACACAGTGAGAAACAGACCCCGAAACTGCCTCTTCTGGAAAATGCTGCAGTCACATGAGCCTCTTGGGCATCACTAGGTTGAACATTCCAGAATTCTTTCTAGCGAATAGAAGCAGAGACCTTGTGTTTGCGATGTCAAAGGTTTGTGGCTGGGCTTGAGCTAGTGTGATGATGCGCTTCAGGAACTTGTCTGTTTCACCGGCCCAGATGCGTGCGGCCCAGATGTTTACCAGCTGTCCACTCTTTGTGAGGGTCTAAGCTCCCAATCAGGAAAGGGGCAGCGAACCAGAGAAGAGCAGAAGGTGCAAGCTGCCTCGCAGTCTAGATCCATGCCTCCCTCTGTGGTCCTGGAACATCAAAGGCATGCTAATGCGGGGAACCGGCACAGCTCTCCAAGTCCGCCTCCCTGGGTGGGTGCTTTCTTTTATGTCATGAAATAACGCAGAAAAGGAAACCTGTGGCTTTGTATTGGCCTCCCGTGGTGCAAAGGCCCAGAGATGTGAAGTCTCACACTGAGTCCTCCCAGAGGCTGTGAGATGAAAGAAGGATGGGAGGTAGGTGCAGGCCCCTCCTGGAAGGACAGTGGGTGCCCAGGGTGACTATGGATCGCTTCCCCCTCGGGGCTGACCACAGGCTAAATGGTTCTATCTGGAAGCCTGGAGGCTTTGGTTTCCACGGACCAAGAGGTGCCAAGGCTGCGTAGAATCTCTCTGACAGGACTCTCACCAACCACCCTGGGGCTGACATTTGTGGGAGCAAAACCTGAGCGCTCCGTTGTTAACAAGCTTGCCGCTGCCCTGCTTTCTAAGCTTCCGCAGGCACAGAGCCAGCTTTGGGTCTGAGGCTTTGTGCAGTGTGTGTGTGTGTGTGTGTGTGTGTGTGTGTGTGTGTGTGTGTGTGTGGGCTTTCACTGTTATGCTGGAGCAAGACTGACTCCTGGAACTTAAGATCCCTAAACCTAAATGGTGACCCGTGTTTATAGGAAGAAGTCTCCTTGGTTGGACCCCCTAGTTTCATTCAGAGTTTGGGTGCAGCCACATTGTCACCATCATCTCCCACTGCTTTGCTGTAGCTTCCCCTCACTTGCAAACACGGGGAGGGGGGGGGGGTCTGGTTCCAGATGTGACTTACATCGCTGTCCTTTCTCGGGGACCTAGAGGGACACCTCAGTCGCCTGTGTCTGTTTTGGATGGAACAGACCTCACAGACCTTTACACTTGCACTTGTCGCCTGTGGTAGTCACTTTTGTGTCCCTGTGATGGCATTCTGGATATGGCTCACAGTTTCGGAGGGCTCGGTCACTGTGGCAGCAAGGCTAAGA